>NC_134569.1:201238626-201443626 GCF_050947875.1 Dermacentor variabilis | reverse complement strand
TAGAACTAACCCTGGGAGTGTTAGCCATCGCCACCACTCACAAACCTTGGCGGTGGATGGGGAACATCCTTTCTGCCGCAGGCGTCACGAGTACGTGATCCTTTTGGGTGAAGGCAACCGGTAAATAAACCCACACGTGCTACCTGAAGGCAGAACGATGTTCCACATCCGCCGCCAAGGTTTGTGAGTAGTGGCGTTAGCTAGCACGCCCAGGGTTAGTTCTAGTAGTAACACATGAACACCCCAGAAAGCGTGTGGGAAGATGGCACCGCGGTAGCTTAATTGGTAAAGCATCGCACGCGTAATACGAAGGATGTGGGATCGTTCCCCATCTGCGGCAAGTTGTCTCTTCATCCACTTTCGATTCCTTTAATATTGAATTTTTTTATTTAGATTAGTAAACACAAGTAATTTCCCCTGAATTATCCTTGGTGTCTTTCTTTGTTGGCTTCTTATGATATGATTCTTAGAATAGGCAAGTTGTTCGCGTGATAGGTGATCTATGCGTCATAAGCAACATAATATGTGGCAGTGAGCGTTCTACAGGCTATTACGCAAGAATAGCGGTCTTGCATAACGCGGCGTTAACTTTCTAAGTAGTTTAGCTGAGTGCACCCAAAATGCAAAATATCACATCGTTTTGTTCAAGGACTAATAGCAGTGGGCATGCTATATACGTACGCTGGAGGAGGAGGAGGAGGAGGAGGAGGCGGCGGCAGCGGTGGCGGAGGAGGAGGAGGAGGAGAAGGAGCAAGGAAGGAAGGAAGGAAGGAACTTTATTGTGGTTGGTTGGGACCCGGAGGTCAAGCCTCCTAGCCCTATCACGGGCGTACTGGACAGCCAGGACTTGAGCGATATGATCTGGGGATCTGATCATTCCTAAAAACTGATTCCAGGAAATGCCAGGGCCGAGCAACCCGCACTCCCAGAGCATATGTTCAAGCCTTCATGTCTCCTTTTTGCATGCTTTACATATAATATTCATGTCTGCAATGTCATATCATTCCTTTATTTGTGCAGGTGAATAATAAGACTTCGTTTGTAATTGCCTAACTGTAACTGTTTGTGTTGTGTTTAGCCTATAGTGAGGAGGTGGAAACTCCCTTCTTCCTATGTAGCAATGCTTTGTAATTTCATTGTTTGTAATAAGCGTATCTCTCTGTAGGTTCTCCCGTCCAGCAGAATCAAAACCATATGCAAAAGCGGCCCGGTCTGTAAGTTCGCGGGCGACAGGAATGTCATCAAGTTATCCAAGGTGCACCGGGAGACAATAAATGTGATGAGTAACATTTCTTTGCCTTGTGTTAATTATTCTCGCAGACTGTGGGGCTATGCAACAGTCAGTAGTGGGTGCGGAGAGACCCTATACCCTTTAATTATTTACTGAATGTAGGCACGAGCCGTGTTGGCGTAGCGGGTTTGGTTTTGCGCTAGCTAGCAAGCTGGAGGATGCGGTGTCAAATCACAGCCGCGGTGGCTGCATTTCGATGGGAGCGAAATGCCAAAACTCCAGTGTACCATTCATTGGGTGCACTTCAAAGAAACCTAGGTGGTCAAAATTAATCTGGAGCCCCCCTCTACCGTGTGCCTCATAATCATATCGTGGTTTTGACACGTAAAACCCCGAGATTAAATTTTTAACAAAATGTTCGTGCGCTGCATTTCAGAATTTAGATGCGTATTTTTTTTTTTTCGGATGTCCAAGGTTATTAATTACGCCCCCATTGTGTAGCTGGATCAGGAGGCTCTGCAACTACCCTACGGATTACTAAAACTTGTCCATAATGTGCTACGCCAAGAAGCAAACTTGCCCTCAATTTTCTGCATATTTCGTTTACTAACGGTACAAGCATTACTGAATATGTATGAAGATGGTATACCCCAATTGAAAATCATGTTCATGTAATTAAAAAAGTAAATTTGGAGGTTTACATGCCAGAACCTTGACGTAATTATGATGCGCGCCGTAGTAGCTGATTGGGGAATAATTTTGACCACCTGGGACGCTTTAACGTGGCCCCAATGCACGGTACGCGAGCGTTTTTGCATGACGCCCTCCCGTCAATCATATTCACTTCCCAGCCTTCATCATTTTTCAAGGTGCACTGGCCTCACTTTTGCACACCGCAGATGATATTAACACTGTAATGGGTGCACTGAACAGTTCCGATGGTAACGTCTCGTCGTAACCGAGGAGGCAGCTGACGCAGAGCAGGAACAGCTGGTAGCTCGAACGGCTCACACTCGTGCCAAGCACTGGCGATCCGGCTGGCCCACTGGTTGCACAGCAGGCATGGAAAAGACGATCTGGCTGGCCTTGTTCCTGGGCTCTTCTTCTTCATTACAACACAAACTTTGATTGATCCCTTTACTCTGCACATTCGCTAAGTACCACCAATCTGCGAGGCGCATTTAACTACTAACAGTTTCAGTAGACGCGCCGTTATTCAATATCTTTGGAAACCAGCTGTTACTTCGCAGGTAATATCGACACCTCCTATTTCCTTTGCACAACAATTCCTTTCCAACCAGAGAAACTGAATTTTCACTCGATTACGTTACTAATGTTAGATATGGAGCTGTTTCCTGAGCCTACTTCAAATTCCCCAGACCACTTCGAATCGCGCCACTTCTAAGTAAGGGATGCAGAAACACGGATGACACATTCCAGAGGATCGCTCGAGCCAACAAGTTCACGTGCCAACAAGTTCGTACGCCGCGGTAGCTATTCAATGCTTGAGTTTTCCAGAAAACGAAGGGATCGCCCGGCATTGTTGCAAGGAAAGTGGGTCCCGAAACAAGACGGCTGCGATGTTCCGGGAAGGCCTGGCAGCGTCGCACCGGTCGCCTTTGAAGAAGGCATTTGGCACCTCAGCGGGGCTGTACCACCGGGAGCAGGTGAGCCTCTGACAATGGGGCCCAATCATGCCCCTTCTCCGCCTTTGAAGAGAGCATTGCACCACAGCAAGGCAAGACTGCGGGGAGCCGCCGGGTGTGACATCACGGCACGGGTGCCTACCATTGGCCGAAGGTGGTGTCATCTGAGCGGGCTCTCCCATTGGCCGAACTTGACGCGACTTCCAGTCCTCGAAGGGTTTAAAAGAAGCATTCCAGAGAGACCAGAGCATTCCCTGATTCCCTGATTAACCTCTCTCGAACTTCTTGCCGCGGGCCGCAGCGTCCGAGTTGCTGCCGGCCCGTAATGACTGTACGACTGTTACATGACTCTCACCTCTCTGTATATAATGTAAAATAAATCCTCCAAGTTTGGTTTTCATCCCGAAGTCCGTCCTCCAACCCCTACAACTGGTAGGCAGCGGTGAGATCGCCTCCGAATGCAACAGCTGGTGGCAGCGCTAAGGATCAACCTTCGTCGAGAGAGATCCTAAGGAACCGGGAAGAGCGAAGAAGAGAGAGCCTTCGTTTAAAGAGGTCCGAAGAAACTGGGAGTAGCGAAGAAGAGCGAGCCTTCGACCCAGGGAGTCCGGAGGAACCGGGAGCAGCGGACAAATGAACCGGATGGCAGGGTGCTGCAACCGTAAGTGAGCGCGTGGTTTTTTTCCTTTTGATTCGCCAGACTCGAATGTTGTGTGTTTATTTTGATAGTTCTGGGAATCGTGAGTTTGTTGCATTGTGTGTTTGCACAAATTAAGGAAAACAGTTCTAACCACCAGTCGGGGCAGCTGCCATGGATCTTAGAAGGTTGACGAGGTTAGACTTGTTGTTGGTGTGCGACGATTTGGGAGTTGAGGCGGACGAACGGATGAAAACGCCAGCTATCATAAAGGCGATTAACGATAGTGGCAATGAGGACAAAAGCATTGAGCTTGCTTGGGAGGTGATACAGGAACCACGGGAGCGTGAGCGTCGTGAACGTGTGCGTGAGCGTCGTGAACGTAAGAGTGAGCGTAAGCGTGAAGAACGCGAGAATGAACGGAAGCGTGAACTTCAAGAACTTACTCTTAGGCGTGAGCGTCAAGAACGCGAGAATGAACGCGAACGTGAGCGTGAGCAAAAGTATGAGAGAGAGAAGGCAGCACTGATCAAAGAGATACAGTATTGTGATCAGTTATTGGCACAGAGACAACGGCTGTCTGAGAATTCTGTAGGTAGTACAGAGCGAAAGAATGAGGAAGTGTCTAGCGGATTTTCGCCAAAAGCCGACGAGAAGAGTAGTGCCTGTGAGATTGGCTGCCGATTGATAAGTGAAGGGAAAAGGCTAGCCGCTAACGATGCCTTAGTGGCAACAGAGGCCGTTAAAGGCCAGAGTGAGAGCGACGAGGTGCTGTGCCAACAGATGACTGTAGAGACAGCTAGGCCAGCTGCGAACAAATTGGCACAGTTACCGAGCGTGTGCGTCGCTGGTAATGTTAGCGAGGTTGCTAGCGAAGAAAAGGGTACTGCTGACCCGACAGACGCGAGCACCCATGTAGAGCCAGATGTGCGTGCAGAAGTGAAGTGCGAACTGGACGATGCAGTTAGGAGTAGTTCTCGGGATGGCGAGCTCCGTAGCTCAAGAGAATACAACTGCATTGTTCAGGGATCGGTGCGGCTCTCCGCCAGTCTAGATGGCCTAGATAGGGATGATTCAGTTGTTAATCATTCGGACTGTGCGCGTGAGACAGCGATCGATACCGACGGGCTGTGTGCCGATGCACAGCGTGAACTGGGCAATGTAGTAGAGGGCAGTTCGCAAGAGTGCGAGTTGTCTAACTCGAGTAAAGCCTGCTGCATTGTGCCAGAGTCGGTTGGGCTGTCCGCCAGTCGAGGCAGAGAGAGTGTTGATTTAAATGTAAATCACTCAGACTGTGTGGGTAAGAGACCGATCCGGGCCGACGATATGTGTACCGGCCAGCACGAGGCACGAGAAGCCGACAGGAAAGCGAGTGCAAAGAGAAAGCGCAGTAAAAAGAAGCGCGGTAAAGACCGAAAGACGGTAACTAATGTAGCGCCGCCAAAGATGGCGAGAAACCCAAAATTGCAGGGCGCGAGGAAAAAGGTGCGGTCGTCAAGGACGATGTTGACGCATCCAGGACGTTCGAGCCACAGGTCAAAAAGAGACCGCGAAGCATGTTCTGCACGGACGCGGACAAAGGGCACGAGGCAGTTAATCTCCTCGTCGTTCCGTAGTTCTTTTCAAAGCTCAGCGTGCAGTTCGAAGAAACGCAAGGTGGCAGGACGAGACCAGGTGGGGAGTAGCGACGCGGTCAATCGAGTTTGTGAGGAAAGCGGGGCGCGAGGACGCAAATTGGCAGGAGACCGTAACGTCTTGGGGGAGCTGATAGTTAGTCAGCCCTTTTGTTGTTCCTCCGTAGCCAGAGTAGCTTTGAAACCGCGACCACCTCGAGTCCGACTGAAAGTATGAGTCAGTCGAAAACGTTTGGAAAAGGAGGCCAAGAGCGCTTCCGTAGAAATGAAGTGTTTTGTTTTTTTATTTTTGAGCATCGGATAATGTTCGCAATTTGAGACTAGGATTTCTTTCAATGTGTAAGGTTTGAGCTTTGTTTGTCTTTTCGTTTGAGAAGCTCGAGATTTCAAAGATGCGTTTTAAGTAAACATGTAGTCTCGCGAGATGCTCATTAATAAGTAGATAGGCTTTTTTTTATTGTGTGTGTGTGAGTAACCTGAAGGTCAAGGTTACCGTCGAAAGGCCTATGGTAAAGCGCGTGTGTTATTTAACCTTCTTTCTTTTTAAGCGTTTTTGAATTTTCTAAGGTTAAGCGCGTAGATTTTCAGTGAGTGCATGATTTGCACTGAGAAGCGTTCTTAGTTCCATTAGCGCGTGTCCTGTGTGGACAGAAGGAAGCAGATTTATGACTGGGTTGCTCGTGTGTGTTGAGGGCAGCCGTATTCTGACTTCTCTGATAGGTATGCGTGGAACGAGTTATTAAAAGACGCATTATTTTAAGGGTTCTGCGGAGTGTGTAAGTCCCGCAAGTTTAATTGTTCGTTTATGTCACGTGTCCTGTAGGACTTTCAGGGAAGAAACGTGAGTAAGCGTAAATGAAAAGTTTGCCTACAACGCAAGTACGCGTTTTGTTTAGTGACCACAATGCTAGTGCGCTTGTGATTACGTGCTTGTGAGGTTGACCAGATTGTTCAGTGGCACCAATACGTGCGATAAGTACGCCACTGGGATAGATTGGAAACATGCTGTTCGTGTAGTTAGGCCACTTAAGTTATGTTCGGCTGTTTTCATTTGTTGTTTGCTACATCAACGACACTTTGTTTTGCAACAACAATAGTACTCTGGTCTTGTCGGCATTCGGGGAGAAATGGATAG
This sequence comes from Dermacentor variabilis, assembly GCF_050947875.1. Taxonomy (NCBI): domain Eukaryota; kingdom Metazoa; phylum Arthropoda; class Arachnida; order Ixodida; family Ixodidae; genus Dermacentor; species Dermacentor variabilis. The sequence continues at coordinate 201,437,343 of NC_134569.1, read as the reverse complement.
CTGTTTGGAAGGGTGGTTGGAACTGCTTTGTCAGAATTGTGGAAATAAAAGATCAGGGTTGATTTTGACTCAATAATAGCCTGGCGAGTCAGGGGTGAAGAGCCTGCGCTTACACGTGGTGCAGCGCTGTGTTGTTTTGTTTGTTTGACGTATGTTCTCCAGGGCCCAGGATCCCGAAGTTCGTTATTCGAGGCTCGACACCAATACCCTGCAGGTCCTTTCAGCGTTCCTCATGGCCAGCGAATTGAGTTCACCGGCCATTCAGAACAACCGGGGCGAGGACGAGCTGTTAGATATGGAGCTGTTTCCTGAGCCTACTTCAAATTCCCCAGACCACTTCGAATCGCGCCACTTCTAAGTAAGGGATGCAGAAACACGGATGACACATTCCAGAGGATCGCTCGAGCCAACAAGTTCACGTGCCAACAAGTTCGTACGCCGCGGTAGCTATTCAATGCTTGAGTTTTCCAGAAAACGAAGGGATCGCCCGGCATTGTTGCAAGGAAAGTGGGTCCCGAAACAAGACGGCTGCGATGTTCCGGGAAGGCCTGGCAGCGTCGCACCGGTCGCCTTTGAAGAAGGCATTTGGCACCTCAGCGGGGCTGTACCACCGGGAGCAGGTGAGCCTCGGACAATGGGGCCCAATCATGCCCCTTCTCCGCCTTTGAAGAGAGCATTGCACCACAGCAAGGCAAGACTGCGGGGAGCCGCCGGGTGTGACATCACGGCACGGGTGCCTACCATTGGCCGAAGGTGGTGTCATCTGAGCGGGCTCTCCCATTGGCCGAACTTGACGCGACTTCCAGTCCTCGAAGGGTTTAAAAGAAGCATTCCAGAGAGACCAGAGCATTCCCTGATTAACCTCTCTCGAACTTCTTGCCGCGGGCCGCAGCGTCCGAGTTGCTGCCGGCCCGTAATGACTGTACGACTGTTACATGACTCTCACCTCTCTGTATATAATGTAAAATAAATCCTCCAAGTTTGGTTTTCATCCCGAAGTCCGTCCTCCAACCCCTACACTAAATACCTGCTTCAAACATTTATCGTCACAGAGTTGGTCTGGCACCTTCCCTTCGTGCCCAATCTGTGGAGATTGGACAATTTACCGCTTTTTTTATTATTGTGACGTCGTTTTATATTTTTAAGGAAAAACATATTGGAGCATAGCTTACACAACTAGGTTTTTTTCGTCCAGGACACTCTTCATCCTGGACACTCTTTAGCCTCCCACCTATCTCTCTTCACCCTTATATCTCCGTTCCCCTGTGCAAGGTAGCAAACCAGATGTGCGTCTGGTTAACCTCCCTGCCTTTCTCCTCTTCTTCTTTCCTTTCTCCCCTTTTGGACACATCATGGCGATGCTTCACTTAGGAATTTCTAGTTGGTTTATGGCGTTTTTCTTTACGAGTTCTGCACATGTTATTTTTTATTTATTTTCTTTCCAAAAATTTATGTTGGCATTAGTAATAGATCAACCTATTTTCTAATACAATCCGAATCTCGGTTAATCCCCAGCAGTGGGAATGCGGCATCAGCGAAAGAAAGCGAAGCGAAAGAAAAGGAAACGAAGAAAAAGACGAGCGGCACGGGCTGACAGATTCTATGTTATAGAATCAAGGGAAGAAGATTCTGTGCTCCTGCTTTTGTCGACATATTTCGTGTGTTTTGTGAGCACCAGTGTTTCAGCAGTGGCTAACTTGGCGGACGATGGCTACCTACACACCGAGGCGCGATCCACTGGTCACCTGCCCATTCAACCCTGCACACCAGGTGAAAAGCGGCCGATACCAGATACACATCACCAAGTGTAAGAAATCTCATCCAGGCATAGATATCCACCACTGCCCCTTCTCTGCGGACCATGTGGTCGAGCCGAGCAAGCTCATGCACCATGTCTATACGTGCCCATTAAATACCACCGTGGAGCGCTTCCGAACCCAATCTGATAAGGACGTGCCCGTCACGGAGCCTGTGGTGGCAGACAGCAGCGGCGATGCAGCACCGGTCATCGAACCTGAGGAAAACTGGGAGGAAGAGGTTAGTGAACCCTCGGCGTTGGAGACTAAGCTTCAGCAGCCAGCTGTCCGGCCCATTTTCACCGACGTTCAGTCCATGGCTCCGGCGCAGAGGAGGAAGTTCTACGCGTCATTGCGCCAGAAAGCAACGCAGCCTCCATCCAGTGATGCAGAGGCCACAAAGACGAAGCCTGAAGAAGCTCCAGAGGAGCCCAAGGCAGTGACCAAAAGTGATGAACCAGTTGCGTGCACCCCCGTGCAGCCCCTCGCTGAACCGCAGTTTCCTCAGTGCCAGGCTCCCCCGCAGCCTTTCATGCTGCAAGATGTGATCGTGTGCCACAGTGATTGGAGCGACGACGAAGACGGTCAACAGCAGGTTTATTACATGGGCGCAGGACGAGGGCACCCAGGCCACATCTTTTTCACTGACCTGGAGGTGAGTGACGATGAAGAGGAGAGGGAAATACAGGCAAGGATGAAGCTGTTGGGCATCGGGCGTGGCCGAAGGATCAAATAAGACTGCACAGCTTTAGCTGCACGGGATTTGTCAGCGGTCGTTCAGAGTTCCAGCGGGAGGTTCAGCCTGCCCACCAGACCAGTGGTGGCATACCTGGTGGTTGCCCTCACCGTACAAATCCGCTGAGAATACAAGACGACGCTGCTTCTGGTTGGGACAGTGCAAGCTTAGGTGTCACTCGTTTTTTTTTCTTTTTGTTTTGAGTGCGATGCAGGACGAAGCCTACACGTTATGACCCATACTGTGCTTCTGGAAGCTATTTACCTTTTTTGTAGTGTCTTCTGAGTATAACTTGGCTGGATGTTTCTTTTTTTTTCCTTTAGCTTTGCTATTCTTGGCTAATAAAGAGTGTTTTTTAAACAGCAAAGAAATTCACGGATCATTACTATACTCCTTAATGCTAATAAGCGCAGCTGTCCAGGTGTTATGAATTCGCGATATATTGTGGCAAAGAATTTGATACTAAATGACAGGGTCGGTCTCGGCGGCGGCGCTGAGCCTCTCTGCTCGTTCAGCTCGTTCAGCAGCAGCGGGAGACGAAGCATTTTCACCGGTTGCGTCACTCATTGTTGAGCAAGCGGGAACGGGAATGTGTGGCTCGCGCTGAGAGCATTCCCTGGCCGCGGCGATGTCGCACGCGAAGTAGCGCAGGCGCAGTGGGTCCACAGCCCACGCCAGCGCTTTGTTTCCGCACTGGCCGCATGCCTGGTCGCTGCCGGCACTATGCTTTCATCCTCACCCTTTTGTCATACTCTCCTCCGCTTTCCGCCCTCATGGTTCCGCTGCACCCTCCTCTCCTCTCGACTCTTCGCTCTCGCCGCTTTTCTCATCCCCTCTGCGCGCCGCGTTCGCTCACAACTTTCGCTGTGCCCGTTCGCTAGGTTGCAAGTGACGCCGACGCTCGCCGCAGGAACGGTCGCCCCAGAGGCCGCCCCACTTTCAGCGTCTTTAGCTGCGTTTTCTGGGGTTGCGTCTCTCGGCGTTGTCGCATGAACGCCGCCAGGAAGAGCGTCGGGCCAAGCAAGCCGCACGCGAACCAGCGCTGACTGGCCTGCGCTCATCGAGCCGCTTTTGGCGGCGGCGACAAGATCTGGTATCCCTTTGAGCGCGCCACCATACAGAAAGAACTTTCAACAGGAGCGGACACTGGGCTTCTTCGATTTTCCACTTCTGGCTACCCGCGGGCGGCCAGAGCCAGCCAGAGCGTCTTCGTTTTTCTCGGGTTGCTCCGCCCACCGCGCTACGCACTTCCGCCGGGCGTTCGTTTTGCTCGCGCTGGACGGTTCTGGCTACCCGCGGGCTGCCAGAACCTGCCAGGACGATTTTGGTCTGGCTGCTCTCTGGAAGTTCTCTGGCTAGCAGACGACTAAAAGAGGCGATGGGCGCTCGCCGCCATCTTTACGGGGACTTCACGGATTGCAACGCGGGTGCTTGAGGACTTAAATTTACCTCGCTCAGCCAACCGTCTACGGTCATCTTCGGATTTCCTTACTTCTAGCGTTTTTTACGTACTAACGCACCGTTCCGCATCGCGAAGCGGTGTGATACGAGCCGTGGTGAACCGTTTGAAGCTTTTGTGTGCGTGTCCCCAGCTGATTGCTTCTTCGCGGCGGTGAACAGCGCGCCGCGCTCTCATGCGTGCATGTTATCTGCATCGTGTTCCACGCAAGTTGTAGACGCTCACTCGCACATTGCGGTACATTTTGGGTTCGTATTTCTCTGGTGGCGTTCCTTTTCACATATCTCGCGTATGTATATCTCCTTTCTCTGCAGTTAGCGAAGGCCTTGCAGCTAGCCCGTGTTTGCTCCGTCTCTCCGTCGTATGCTGTGGCAGCTCGAAACCGATATGTGTTCGAACTGCAGGCCGTTGATCTAAGAATACACTGATTGCACTCGGTACATTTAGACACACGTACTACATTGGCTTATTGCTCTCATGATTGCGACCAATGTTATTTTTCGTGTGAAACGTTTCGCTCGTCACAGGCGACGTGCATTTTCATGCGCCAGCCGCGTCCCCAGCTCCTTAAATGAGAAGTACCATCAGCCACAACAAACTTTACGAAATCGAAGCCCAAGCAGGTCGATGCCGAATTTTATGCGTATGAGCTAGACGTACCCGATAACCTGCTTTTTCATGTCTTGTGATGACGCAACGCCAACTCATCAAATGTCGCCGGTGGTCGACGTGATCGCTGCGAGCAGGGATCCTCCAGCTATCGCTTTCGAGTATACAATCACGATTTCGCGTCTTCTCATCCGCCGCGTCGGAGGCCATCTGTTGCGCTGCGCAAGCGAGATTGGCCGAGTACGCGTCCTGCGCCGAGTCGCGCGAAATCGCGCGAAAGTGATCGTATCCCTGAATGCAACAATATATTTTCAAGCTGGCAACGCATAAATGGGCCGACTACGCCGAGCGCGCGCCGGCCTCGACGGGCGCTGCCATGCTGGTAGCATGTTTACATTTGGCCAGCTGTACCGGCGTTCGATTTTGCAAACTTCGGGCAGGTTCGGGTTGTCTTGGGGTCCCAGCCCATGTGACTTCCTGTCAGAACCGGAACTAACTGGCTGCCATCTAGCTGCCAGCGGGCTGCCAGAACTCCGAAAATCGAAGAGGCCCACTCCCATAGAGCCGAGCGGATGGTATTGACTCCTTCCGGTTTCGGTTTTGGGCGCGCGCGTTTTGAATACCAGTTGGTACACGCCGCGCCGGCTAAGCTATTCGGCGCGGCATTTTTATTTTTTTTTTGCTTCTGCTGAACCCCGCGTGGCCATGGCGTGGAATCGTTTCATTATTTAGTAAAAATGATTGCGAACGACCTTTACAAAACTGCGCCGAATCTGTCAGGTGCAATTTCATAAAGAAAACGAAAGACGTCTGCTGAAATGATGAAATGTTTATTTTGCTTTATATAAATGCGCGTTCCGGGCTTCTGCATTCATCCAAAGTTGTCGCACCAGGTAATCAGCAGTCGTTGCCATACGAAGCTCCACCGGAAGCCATCAGCTGAAAGTAAATTACAAGCATGTATCATTTTGGTATATTGACCTAACAGGAGTATTGAGTGTAGATGCGAAACGTGCGTAAGTGGTGAATGAGCGGCATTACAAATTCACTTTTGCGTACATTTCGCATCAAAGACTCCTCCCAAAAAATGCCATAAAATGTGAAGAAAACATCCGATTTTGAAGCATCCCTCCCGTCCCGGGCATTATTTTCTGCACCTTAAGAGCACAAATACACGGGTGACTGCGCGTTTCCAAAACAACTTGGCATCAGTCGACGCGCTGGTACGCCAAGTACACAAAGGTGGCTACAACACAGGCTCAGTCAGACTATTTTACACGCTCGCAGAATGCCTTCTAGTCGCACGCAAGACAGTTTCGTGGGTGCAAAGCCTTTTTTTCAGTCGCTCAAAATATATGAATGTCAAGTTCTTGAGCTCCTCCGTGTTATCTTTTACGCGTCCTGCCGGCGCAAGCAACACTCCCGTGTTATCACTCTCGGCAATCGCTTGTCGCGTTTTCGACAAGCGTGAGTACCAAAATAGGGTATACGTTGTTGCAGGGCTATAAAATGCGTCACAACCTTATCCCACCGAAATTCAGTACACGCAAAACTAAGTCACTATGGCCGGCTTGATTTTTTGCTAACAGCTTCACAACCCCAGGCGCGGCGAGCATGCCTCAAGATATCCGAAAAAGTTATCACATGAATTACGATACTTTTTCGAGTGAGAGAATGCGACACGAACTTCTACCACTAAAGTCTGTTTCACATGATGCGATTTTCGTCGCACCGGAAGTGCGATTTCCGTCGTTTGCGATGAAAATCGCAGTCGCAGTGCCGACCCCCCGATTTTCGGCTGCGACCAACCGGTTGGTCGCACAGTCGCACCGTCGCACCGATCGCTGCGATTTTCCGTCGAAATTGCGCGGAGAGCTGTCAACGGAGCTATTCCGCCGGTTTGTTTTGGAAAATGGCGCCTCGCACGACAAGTGCAATGCGCGGAGAGGTGGATCGTCGAATTTGGTACGTACGCGAAGGGAGAATAAAAAACTTGTACCGCAGATTGCATTCTCCGATTGCTATGCGTTTGTTGACACGCTACACAGCAAATGAAGTGCATTTTCACGTTTGCTTCGTACGCCTTTGGGAGTTCTCAGTGCTAGGAGGTGTTCGAACCCCAGCAGACGACGAGGTCGTCACAATTTTCTTTTGCTGAGTAGCATGCAGAAATCGCGCTTACAAAGCAGCTTGAATTACTTCAAACTTGGCAAGGGCAAATGACAAGACAGCAAAGTACCCGAAGTTTCAACGTTGCGCTGAACGCGGTACCGTTCAGTTGCATTTTCTTGTCGGTTTTCAAGCATGAATTTCCCGATGCATCTTGAAAGCTTATCTTGCCTCTTATTAAATTTGACAGAGCGAAAGTGTAGGCTATCGTAATGAATTTGCTACGATAGCATTAAATCCGTGGCTTGAATAAAACATTACATGCACGTTAAGTTGCACCTCTTCTCTGGATATTTTTTTTTCTTGCACAGAAACCAATAAACATTGACTATGTTGCGGACTTTGTATCCTTACTGCATCTGTATGAACACATGCTCTGCAAGGTACTTAACTGTACAGCTAGTAGATTAAGTAAATTGCTTGCTATAATGGCACAGTGACAACGTACGCTCCTGCACAATTATGTAGAACTCGTGCAACAATGCGAAAAGCAGGCAAATGGCCTGTTCTTGTGGGGATAAAACAGTATAAAACGACACGCTGAAGAAAAGTAAATCAAAACTGTGCAGTGAAGTCAGCCAGTACAAGCAGTTCTTGCACGTTCACGGCTGATCAAGTGTGCAGAAACATTCATGCCTTACATGTTTCTAGTAAGTTTCTAATAAGTTTGTGATTACATATATTAGTGTGTAAAACCATATAACGATATCCGCTGCGATTACTATCTTTATAAATAATGAAATACCATGCTACTTGCAAGAACATATATCACCCGAGGATTTTAGAACAAATTTCTGCATTTCAACTATACACAATATGTGGTTTATTCAATAAAATAACACAAACTGGGCTTTTTTGCAATGACAAACTTATTCCAAACTTTACTTACATACAGGCAAGAAAAAAAATTATAGACAGAAATATTGTTCTTCAATTTGTTCACCTGCCACTGTGGCTATAGCATTCTGCTGCTAACACAAGGCGAGGGGTTGTTTTGCCAGCCATGGAAGTCGCATTTCAATGGGAGTCATAGGTGAAAAAAAAAGCTCTTGCACTTAGACTTAGTTCATCACCTTTTATTGAACCCTTACACTTCGATATACTATTGCATAGGGGGGCATGCTTATGCAAAATCTAACACCAATAGAAAGCAAAGGGCAGAATTGTAAAACAACCATGTTTCGTGATAATTCGAGTGTGTAAATATTCATTGCATCAATATGTATTGTTCAACAGCACTGCACAAATAAGCATGATCAGGTATAGCAAGTACTCTGTCAGGAAGCTGGTTCTACAGATGTATAATATCAAGGCATGAATGCTCATACTACATATACGTCGCACACATAGCACAAAGAAAACCTTTTTCAAGAGTTGTCCCTTCTGGCAGATATGAGTGGGCCATAAGCAGCAGGAACTTTATTGCAGGACATTGTGTAATACCGCTTATGAAAGAATGAAGAGAGTTAAGAGGCTTTTAACAGGAGTACCTCATGCTGCTCTAATAAGAGGAACGATGAGCAAAAACATTTTTGGTAGAGCACTTAAACAGTAACTTTCTGAAAGGCAGAAAATTCCAGGTGAGAGTTGGAGGTACATTTGGCCCACACATACCAACAACACGGGCATACTACAAGAAACACTACAGCCTATGGTGTATTACAGTCTATGGGAAAGCTATCTTATGCAGAAATCAAGAATGATGCAACAAGCCCTCGACAACACTTCAGACTTTCTTGGCCGGTCTGGCCTCTCGCTTTCTGATAAGTCAGCTCATATCAACGTCGAAAAAAAAAGAAAGACTAGAATCAAGAACTGCCCCAGATTGCACATTGTGATCCACATAGCTGGACAAGTATGCCCACAAGACAACATCCACAAATCCTCAGCCAGTGTAAGCCCATGACGGCAGAGCCAGCACGTGGGTGAAACAATTATGCAATGCCTGGACGCAACTTCCACACCTGGTGAAAAGAATAATCTCGAAATAATGGGGGTGGACAAGTGGATACTATAGAAAATCGCAGATGCTGTGCTTGTGTCCAAGGTATGGTACGGTATGAATTACCAGCAGCACACAAAAAAGACAACTCGTCGAATACAGGCATCGGGTAGTAATAACAGGTCTTTCCAACTTTACCATGCTTGAAGACCTCTATGAGAAAGAGCTAACGAACAAGCACCTAGACAGTAGAGTTGCAGCCTGCAGCACAAATTCTTTGTCTCAAGAGCTCAGAACCTCGTCCCAAGATACTATGCCAGCTAGCATATGAGATGCAAAGACGACTACCCCTCCCTTCAGAAACACAACCTCGGGAGTGCCTGAACTTGAAACACAACAGGCCCATACCGTGGAATATGGGGGCAAACAATTAAGCCAGGAGACTATATGCAACTGCCAAACACACAGAGGAGGTTGCTAATCATGAAGATGCAAGCAAACATAAGGCACATATGGCATGGCAATAGCAGTGTAACAGTAGTATGACACTACATAAAGCTAAACCCTATATAAGTGAGTACCATTCCAGGTCATCCTACACCTAGAAAAGCTGAACTGAAAGCAATCAAAGCAGCACTTGTAGTGCAGATTACACCCTGCACAACACCCTGCATGGATTCACTAGGAACTATTTGGGCCTGCACATCACACAAGATTGTCAGGAAAATCAGGAGATTGACACGCGACTTGCAAGCACATGACCAGAAATTAAATTACAGGATACATAACCGTGCAGATATTCCAGGACACAAGCAGGCTTATAAGCCCGACATAATAACTGAAAACTAGATGACTTTGTGTGTAATCATTATTAACTAAAGTGCAACAGATTGACAACAGACAAGAACGAAGTGCTCTGTGTGTTCACTTCGTTCCTGTCCATCGTATTTCTGTTGCACTATAGTTAATTACTATAGATTGTAACACCATAACTTGATACAAACATGCACACTATAGGATGCAGACAAATGCTCAGGACAAACTCCAGAATGTTTGCATCCTGATACTTATGAAAGTGAACGGTTTCATTCCATGGCTGTCAATGAGACGGAGAGAAAACTTGATTGTGTTCGTGGAACAAAAATGCATTGATAAGCTTAGACATATAGTCATTGCTTAACACTTTCGAAATGAATAATTATAGCTTGCTATCGACATTGAAGCAGCCTTTCGACAGCAAGAAAAGGAATCAGTTTTTCCAGCTCTGAACATCGAATTGCAGGAAATGCAAGCAGACACAAAATTCTGCCAATATAATCTGTTTAGGAATACCAAATTGGAATAAACATGGAGGCTTGCATTTGTACTTTCTCTGGCTGAGCAATCTAGTTTGAAATGACTCCCATTAGCATGTCGTAACAATGTTGATCTAATACAGGTTAAATGCATGACTATCTTAAGAAATCTGGAAGATTGCTATAAATTACAGTGAAGAAACTATAATATCTAATAACATTGATAATAATATTTATTTCCACAGAACAGGCTAACCGTGAGAGGCGTGCGAGGCTGAGCAGAAAGCTGAAAAATTCTACGGCAAGTGCGCCTGCCGTGGGCCCACGATCCTGCATTATGGATAGCGCGTATTGATATGGTCTTCTTGTTAGAAGTTCCGAGTATAGTACCAGCGCGAGACACGGGACAAAAAAGTGGACGAGAAGTGTGTCTTTTAGAATGCTATGTTACAACGTACAGGTTTCTACAAAAGTGACGGTAACTGCTCGAAACATTTGGTTCGTCGGCTTTTGCGCCTTTAGAAATATTTATAGAGGGCTCCCATATATATATTCGCAGCGCAAGCACGGCGATGGACGAACCAGGCTAGCGCTAAGGTTGAATTTCACAACACAATTTTCATTCCACGTCGTAATCACACAGATCGTTTGAGGCTTCGTTCAGGGGCACACGCGGGCGTTCGGGTTGGTGCTTCTTGATGCGTTTGGCGTAAGAATATGGCTAGGAGCAGGCACCACATATGCGCAATGACGGGCATTGTACACGCATCATTTCTCCAAAAGCTGACGCCGAGCACGGGTAGCGCGAGGATCTTGTTGGGCTGACGCGACAACTTCGTGCAGCCGAACTCCGAATACTGCATATACGGTGAGGGCAGCTATATGAACTTGTCGGTAGGCCATCTTGTAGATTGTTGTAGCGCAGGCAAAACGAAACGGTCATAGAAGGTAGATAAGACAACACACAGCGCTGAACCATAGAATAAAGAATTGCTGAACCACCTGCGAACAGCTGTTTACGTGCGCGATGTTGCACTGATCTACAGAAACCGCCGTCGCGCACTCCAAGACAAATCTTAACTAACGGTTTTAAATTAGTAAACGTACATATTATTTGCTTGTAATCAAGATAAGTCAATAATATTATAGTGTAAACGTTTTATTCACTACAATAAAGTAATTATGCAGCGTGTGCCGCGAAACCTGGCTGTAAGCAACCCTGGGCGTCGCACCAGTCGCATTGTTGAAATCGCAATCATGTGAAATGAGCCCTCTAAAAATCGCATTGCGACGCGTGCGACAGCATCGATTTTCGTCGTTGCAGTCGCAGCATGTGAAACAGCCTTAAGACTCAGTACACGCGAATCTGCGGCACACAGCCGAGCTGCTTTTCGCTAACTGCGCCACTACGCCGAGCGCGGCCACTGTGCTTGAAAAGTACCCCAAAAAGTAGCGAAATTAGTTACCATAATGTCTGAGTTCAGAGAAAGCGCCAAAACTTGTCCCGGCGTACATGCGAAACTCGAAACTGCGTCACACAGCCAAGGGGCTTTTCGTCACAAAGCCAGGTGCGGCGAGCGTGCCCTAAAACTACCGAAATAAGTTTTAATTATGCTTGGGCTCATAGTAAGCGTTGCAAACATCTCCCAGTACGAATAATTAACTCAAATTAACTAGGCTTGGACGGCGGAGCTGTTTTTCGATAACTGCGTCACTATATAGGTTCAGTTTTGTGCAGTAAGCCTAAATGTGCTTGAAGTGCGTCGCAGACTGTCAAACAAAATTCCTCACCTTGCTTTAGTCCAGTGGGGCAGCTGTGGCGTATCGAAATGCAGACGGAACACAAAAGAAAGCCGGGAGCCAAAAAAGGGCCTACATCCAAAAGAGACGGGTCGCCGAGTGCGTGAGCTTCGCATGCACAGCCGGCCTCGCACACTCCTGCGACTTGTCTGGCGCATGACGTATGCAGGCGCGTGTGGCGTGCCGCTAGCTTGTTGCTAGGCAACGCAGCAAAACTAAGTCGCAAAGTATAAGTTCATTTACACGCAAAACTTGTTCTCTTTTACTGGGAAAGAATAAAAAATAATAAAACGTTGTCTGTAAGTTTATTTCACATTCTTTTTTTCTGATGCTCGCGTCAACTAACGGATGGAGTTGAAACTAGGCGTGACGTGTTTCCTGTTACCAGTTTTTGAAGAGTGTCCCCTCTAGTTGAATTTCTTTCTCCATGGCGCCACCCTCACGACGGGTGACGAAACGCCTGAAAACGAAGAACGTTGGGCGGCCTTAAGAAATGCGCTCTAAAAAAGCAACTACTTTTTTATTTTTAGAGCGAAAGTTCTTCTGCAAGTACAACTCCCAAGGTCAACCTCGGCGGGGTAGTATTAATTGTGACGCCACCTCGCGTGATCCGCTACAGAGAGGAGCCGCAGCTGTGCTCGCTCGAGCCTCGCCGCTGTGTACCGCATGGCTAGGCGAGAGTTTAGCAGTGGCTTGGCCGGCGCTTGGTCGCTCAGTCTCGCCAATGATGATGTACTTGGCTGTGGGACCGCGTCAACTCTTCGCCGCAGGCGCCTGGCTGAGTCTGAGCACCCTGCCGATACAGCTTGCCGGGACGAAGCACTGACCGCGCCCGACAGAGCGAGAGACAGAGGGTCAGTCTCCCTCTCCAATGACTCACGCCGGCGCCGCACCTGCGACAAGCTCTCAAGGTATGAGCAACGACGGCGCCGAAGTGAAAAAGGCAATGGAGGAATAAGGAATGCACTCCTCAACCGACCCAGTGTTACGTTTCGCCTACGACGCGCGGTTTAGCCGGCGCGACTGCAACAAAGCGGCAGACATTTTGGCCCGTTCGGCGTCGCCGCTACGCTCCCCGCCAAGCGCGTCCAGGCATGTTCCGATGCCACGTGTCTTCATGTGCGTGTGTGAGTGTATGTGCCATTGTGCCCGACCAGAGGCGCTACGAGAGTAGAAGTCACCTTCTCCTCCCAGTCATTGTGCCCGACCAGAGGCGCTACGAGAGCAGAAGTCACCTTCTCCTTCCAGCCATTGTGCCCGACCAGAGGCGCTACGAGAGTAGAAGTTACCTTCTCCTCCCAGTCATTGTGCCCGACCAGAGGCGCTACGAGAGCAGAAGTCACCTTCTCCTTCCAGCCATTGTGCCCGACCAGAGGCGCTACGAGAGTAGAAGTTACCTTCTCCTCCCAGTCTTTGTGCCCGACCAGCGGCGCTACGACAGTATGCGTCACCTTATCCCATTGTACAATCACGTGCTCGTCTATTGACGGGTTCCTTCTTGCCCTCAACTGCGAAAGTATAAAAACAGCTGCCCCCGGACGCCAAAAGGAGGGCTCCGATTTCTTCTGTTGAGTAAAGTGCTCTCCCGTCTCTCTACTTCGGTCAACCTGACCGCCAACTCTTTGCGATGTTAAAATAAACAAGTTGTTTTGTTGTTACCAGTCGACTCATGCTTTGCCGGGACCTTCGGATGCTTCCAGTTGTACCCCAGGCCGCCAGGCCAACGCTACCCTTGGGGCTTGCGACCCAGGTGCAACCACGGGCGTCAGCGCCGAGTTCCCAACAGGTCGTACCATCGGTGCGACCACAACAACCGTTGCCATCGGTGGGATCGCGACAACGGAGGCCAGCAGCGAAGAGATGCAGTTGACTGTATGCTGAGCAGCTCAACGACGATCCGGGAGCAGTGCAACGAGCCCTGTGTGATGACTGGTTCCCTGCAGCGGAACGACTGCGCTGAACTCTTGGCTGCGAGGTTTGGTGAGTGCGGGACTTTCTTCTTCTGAGCTTTGCCAGGCTTTTGTTAGTGTCAGAAACAGAGCTGGTAATTGTGGTTGTCGTTGCTGCCGGGTTAGTTTGCGGCAAGACAATAGTAAGCAGTAGAGAAAGCAGCATTCAGAGCAGCCATGGATTTGAAGTCGTTGCGCAAACCGAAATTGCTGGAGCTTGCAAGAGAGTTGGGTCTGGATGTCTCAGACAAACTCAGAAAACCTGAACTGCTAAAGGCTATTCTTGAGTTAGAAGCTGAGGATGACGAGCTGTCGGAATGCCTTGAGACCATTGAGGAAAGGGAGACGGCAAAAAGACAGGAGCGCGAAATTAAAGAACAGAAAGAAAAAGAAGAGCGTGAACGTAAAGAACAAAAAGAGCGAGAGCAACAAGAGAAAAAAGAAGAGCGTGACCGTCAACACGCTTTGGAAATGAAGCGTCTCGAGATAGAGATGGAACGCGCTCGTAATGGAAGTCAGGCACACGGTGCAGGAGAACGAGTATTGTTCAAAATGACTGACCTGATGCGGCCGTTTAAGCTTGGAGAGGACATTGGTTTGTTCCTGGTTAACTTCGAGCGAACGTGCGAGAAGCAGGGGTTCTCTCGGGAAACGTGGCCAGAGCGCTTGCTCACTTTGTTACCCGGCGAGGCGGCCGACGTAGTCGCTCGCTTGGATAGAGAGGAGGCAGAGGATTTCGACACAGTGAAATCGAGTCTTCTAAAAAAGTACCGGCTGTCTGCGGAGGCGTTCCGTCGGAAGTTTCGGGAAAATGAGAAAGGCAAAAGTGAGTCATATACAGAGTTTGCGTATAGGCTTATGTCAAACATGCAGGAGTGGCTCAAAGAAGAGAAAGCGTTTGGTGACCACGATAAAGTTCTGCAGTGCTTCGGGCTAGAACAGTTTTATAGTCGGTTACCGGAGAACGTGCCATACTGGGTCTTGGATAGGCCAGACGTTTGTACGGTGGCTAAAGCCGCTGAGCTAGCCGAGGAGTTTGTGACGCGTCGGGCTCGCGGAGCTAAGGACGGTCAAAAGGGTGAATTTGGCTCGAAGTTTGAGAGGCCGAAGTTCACACCCATGAGAGCAAAGGGGAACACGCGTAGTGCGGATGCGAGTGGAAGCAGTGCGACCGAACCTAAGGAGACGGCGGCAGCCGAAGCCGAACGCAGAAAGCGGTTCGAGATGAGGCAAGCGCGCGTTTGTTATACGTGCCAGAAGCCGGGTCACTTTTCGGCGCAGTGTCCGGAAACAACACCAAAAGTTGTGTTTTTTTCAATAGGCAGCACTGACGAGAACATGAAGCTTCTCGAGCCTTACATGCGAGACCTCCTCGTGAACGGGAAAGAGTGCCGAGTGCTTCGCGATTCCGCAGTTACGATGGATGTAGTTCACCCGTCTTATGTAGAACCCCATATGTTCACGGGCGAGTGCGCATGGATCAAGCAAGCCGTGGAAGCTCATAGCGTGTGTCTGCCGGTAGCAAAAGTGCTTATTGAAGGACCTTTCGGAGCGCTTGAGACGGAGGCCGCAGTGTCATCTATGCTGCCACCTCAGTACCCGTACCTATTTTCGAACAGGTCCGATCACCTCCTGCGCGAGAAGGGGCTTTTGTTTGGTGAAGCTAGTGTTCAGGCCTTAACCAGATCGAAGGTTCGGGAGCTCGCTGCAAAGGCGGTAGTTGCGGGGCCGACGTTATCAAACAACGAAAAAGGGTCAGAGGCGCAGCAAGCTGATATTCAGAGCACGCCCGAACTGAATAAAATTGAGTCTGTAGCGTTGAAGGCGCCAGATACTGGAGAGGAAATGCCCGATAAGGGAAAGTTAGAAGAGCTATCTACAGATTTGCTCATCGCGCCTACGTCAGACGGACTTGATAGGTTGCTAAAAGTCAGCCGGTCGGCTTTGATAGCCGAGCAAAAGAAGGATGGTAGCCTAGAAAACATACGCTGCAATGTCAAGGAAGGTATCGCCAGGAAAAATGCGCGTTTTGTGGAAAAAGGTGGAGTCCTGTACCGGAAGTATCTAGACCGCAGAGGAGTGGAGTTCGATCAGCTGATCGTTCCTCAATGCTATCGTCAGGATCTGTTGCGCTTGTCGCACGGGGCTTCGTGGTCCGGACACCTAGGAGTTAAGAAAACTAAGGACCGTCTCTTGCAAGAGTACTATTGGCCAGGGTGTTTTCGGGACGCAGACCACTTCGTGAGGACATGTGACACCTGTCAGCGGGTAGGCAAACCAGGGGACAAATCAAGGGCGCCGTTGAGATTGGTACCTATCATTACGGAGCCTTTTAGACGGCTCGTTATTGATACAGTGGGACCTCTGCCGGTAACAGCCACGGGGTACAGACACATTTTGACTGTGATCTGCCCAGCGACAAAGTTCCCTGAAGCAGTGCCGCTTAAAGAACTCAGCTCAGTTGAGATAGTCAATGCACTACTGTCCATATTTGCGCGAGTTGGTTTTCCTGCAGAAATCCAATCAGATCAGGGCACAGTGTTTACTAGCGCTTTGACGACAACTTTTCTTGAAAGGTGTGGGGTAAAGCTGCTACACAGCTCAGTGTACCACCCACAGTCGAATTCCGTTGAGAAGCTCCACTCCGTCATGAAGCGCGTGTTGAGAGCATTGTGTTTTGAACATCGAACTGACTAGGGAGCTGTGTCTGCCTGGGGTGATGTTTGCATTAAGGACCGCGCCGCATGCGGCTACGGGGTTTTCGCCAGCTGAACTGGTGTACGGTCGCTCGCTTCGGTCTCCGCTTCGCATGCTTCGAGAATCGTGGGAAGGCAGGGGCGACGACCCAGTCGTGGTGGAATACGTGCTTAAGCTCCTCGAACGCTTAAGAAGGGCACAGGAGTTGTCAGGTGAAGCAATGGCAAAGGCCCAGCAGAGGGCCAAGGTTTATTATGATCGGACCGCCAGGGCCCGTCGTTTTGAGGTGGGCGATGAGGTCATGATATTGCGCACATCGCTAAACAACAAACTAGACGTGCAGTGGGAGGGCCCAGCACGAATTGTTCAGAAACTGTCGGACGTTAACTACGTGGTAAGTCTGCCAGGAAAGCGGAAAGCACAGCAAGTTTACCACTGTAATCTGCTCAAACCTTATAGACAAAGGGAAGCAGTGGTGTGCATGATGGTAAACGTTCCTGAAGAGCTTCCGGTCGAGCTTCCGGGACTAGGCTCAGTGACGAACAGGGAAGACACCGGTCAAGTCATTAGTGACCTTATCAGTAAAGCACCGCTGTCGCCTGAGCAGAAAACCGAACTACACCAGCTATTACAAGAGTTTCAAGGTCTGTTCTCTGAGAGGCCTGGTAGGACTTCTGTCCTTACTCATGACATAGAACTTACCTCCCCAGAGCCAGTACGATCCAAGGCGTACCGGGTGTCACCCCGCCAGAACGATATTATGGAGGCTGAGGTAAAGAAAATGCTACAGCTCGGTGTTATTGAGGCAGGTGAGAGTGATTATACCTCCCCTTTGATTTTAGTTGAGGTACCGGGCAAGGAACCTCGTCCTTGCGTCGACTACCGCAGGCTTAATTCCATCACTAAGGATCAAATTTATCCGATCCCTAACATCGAGGAGCGCCTTGAGAAAGTTAGTAGCGCTCAGTTTATTTCCACCCTAGATCTTGTCAGGGGTTATTGGCAGGTTCCACTTACAGAAGAGGCTACTAGGTATGCGGCGTTCATTTCACCAATGGGAACATTCCGTCCTAAAGTGTTGAGTTTTGGTTTGAAGAACGCGCCATACTGTTTTTCAAGCCTCATGGATAAAGTGTTGCGGGGACAGCAAGAATTCGCTTTACCGTATCTAGACGACGTAGCGATATTCACCGCATCCTGGTCTGAGCATATGGCACACTTGCGGGCAGTGCTAACCCGCCTGCGCGAAGCGGGCTTGACAGTCAAGGCTCCTAAGTGCCAGTTAGCACAGGCCGAGGTTGTCTACCTCGGTCACGTGATTGGTCAGGGTCGACGCCGCCCCTCTGAAATAAAGGTGGCCGCTGTGCGAGACTTCCCGCAACCGCGCACGAAGACCGATATTCGGTCGTTCTTAGGTGTCGCCGGCTACTATCAGAGGTACATCCCCAGGTACTCTGATATCGCGGCTCCCCTGACGGATGCTCTAAGAAAAACAGAGCCCCAAACAGTCGTCTGGGACGAGACAAAGGAAAGAGCGTTTAGCGCCCTAAAGAGTGCCCTAACAAGCCAGCCGGTGCTACGATCGCCAGACTATACAAAAGGGTTCGTTGTTCAATGCGATGCTAGTGAGCGAGGCATGGGCGTTGTACTGTGCCAACGGCAAAATGGAGAAGTAGAACATCCCGTCCTGTGTGCTAGTCGTAAGCTGACCAGTCGTGAGCAGGCGTATAGCGCCACCGATGAAGAGTGTGGGCCGTTCAGAAATTGTCATGCTATCTAGCCGGCTCGAGGTTTATCATTGAGACGGATCACTGCCCTCTCCAATGGCTGCAGACCATCTCTCCCAAAAATGGCCGCCTCCTGCGCTGGAGCCTCGCTTTGCAACAATATTCCTTTGAGGTGCGTTACAAAAAGGGGAGTCTCAACGGTAACGCCGATGGCTTAAGTCGAAGCCCCTAACGTAGGAATCAGCCTCAAAATTGTTTGTTACTGATGTTTTTCTTCCTGACGCAGGATTTTTTTTAACATGTTGCTTTTGTTTAGTGTTTCAAAGTGATGATATGCTTTCTAGTGCAATTTTCCAATTTGTGGACGCGTTCTGAGTGATGCTAGACTACTGTAAGGAACTAGGCAGTGGTATAAAAGGGGAAAGAGCCTGGCAGGGCTTAGTGAGGGTTGTGCCGTGCTTGCTGACTGAGCGGTTGAGTTTCAGCGCAGTTCTAACGCTTGCCGGGAACGAGAACAAGAATGTGAACTCTCCCGAAGTCACTTTGCAGTGTCCCGTGCGAACCTGAACGAGAGAACGAGGCCTTCTCTGTGCGCTGCGCTCAAGAAACGTCGAGGGACGCCCGACTTCGGTTATGAGCATCATCGAGCGACATCCCTCCGGACAGCGGATGCAGTCCCCTGTCCATCGGGATCTCCTTCCCCCGGCGGGGCGGTCTGTTACGTTTCGCCTACGACGCGCGGTTTAGCCGGCGCGACTGCAACAAAGCGGCAGACATTTTGGCCCGTTCGGCGTCGCCGCTACGCTCCCCGCCAAGCGCGTCCAGGCATGTTCCGATGCCACGTGTCTTCATGTGCGTGTGTGAGTGTATGTGCCATTGTGCCCGACCAGAGGCGCTACGAGAGTAAAAGTCACCTTCTCCTCCCAGTCATTGTGCCCGACCAGAGGCGCTACGAGAGCAGAAGTCACCTTCTCCTTCCAGCCATTGTGCCCGACCAGAGGCGCTACGAGAGTAGAAGTTACCTTCTCCTCCCAGTCATTGTGCCCGACCAGAGGCGCTACGAGAGCAGAAGTCACCTTCTCCTTCCAGCCATTGTGCCCGACCAGAGGCGCTACGAGAGTAGAAGTTACCTTCTCCTCCCAGTCTTTGTGCCCGACCAGCGGCGCTACGACAGTATGCGTCACCTTATCCCATTGTACAATCACGTGCTCGTCTATTGAGGGGTTCCTTCTTGCCCTCAACTGCGAGAGTATAAAAACAGCTGCCCCCGGACGCCAAAAGGAGGGCTCCGATTTCTTCTGTTGAGTAAAGTGCTCTCCCGTCTCTCTACTTCGGTCAACCTGACCGCCAACTCTTTGCGATGTTAAAATAAACAAGTTGTTTTGTTGTTACCAGTCGACTCATGCTTTGCCGGGACCTTCGGATGCTTCCAGTTGTACCCCAGGCCGCCAGGCCAACGCTACCCTTGGGGCTTGCGACCCAGGTGCAACCACGGGCGTCAGCGCCGAGTTCCCAACAGGTCGTACCATCGGTGCGACCACAACAACCGTTGCCATCGGTGGGATTCAAACACCAGCTAGCTCGGTGCACCCGCGCCCCAGCTGTGTTCTCGGGCCGCCCCAGCCGCTCGCTCCGCAAAGCAGCCAGCAGCAACAGCCCCACACCGAGCCAGAACGTCGCCCAGCACTCATCTCCGCCTCGGATTCAACCGAGCAGGCTAATCAACACAGCGCTAATCCCTCCTCACTACCCAAGAAGGCCAGGAAAAGGAGGCCGCGCTACAGGCCTCTCGAGATGATCCCGCATACACCCTCGGTCGACGGCCCAGCTCCAGAAAAACGCGCTGACACGGTCCTGTTTCGTCCCCAAGGGAAGAAAGGCAACTTCCTGAGACTGACGCAAGAATCTATCGCCGCACAGCTCTCGGCTATTCAGGGAGCACACCGCGTGCAGGTGAACTTTCGACGGAATGTTGTCGCCGTCGACGCGCTCCCGGGGGCAGAACTGTCACATCTCCTACAAGTCCGCACCGTCGGCGATGTGCCAGTGACGGCGAAAGCTCTCACAAAAAACACCTGTGCTGGCACCATCTTCGGTGTCGACCGCTCGTTCGACGCGGACACAATAAGAGACCACCTTGAAGCCTCCGTGACCGTGCTCTCATGCGAGCGCAGGGGCCACAACATAGCGGTGCGATTCGCCGGCAACGCCGTTCCAGCCGAAGTGCTCCTCTTCAAGCAGCGTCGCACGGTTCGTCCCAGACTCCCGCGGCCACTCCAGTGCAATTGATGCGGCTTGTTTCGTCACGCCGGCGCAACATGTGCGCGCGATGCCCGCTGCCTCCGTTGCGGGGAATCGCACGCCACCGCCGACTGCACCACGCAGAGGCCGCGCTGCATTAACTGCAGCGGGAATCACGCAACCTCGGAGCCGCGGTGCCCCAACTGGCAAATGGAGAGGAAGGCTGCCGTACTGTTGTCACTGTCGCCAGAGCCTCTCACGCGACAGCAGGCGATCGCTAAAGCTCGCGCCTCATCAGACGCCATCCGACGGAAGCAAGGAGCAACCACCCGTCCTTCCGCGGTCGTACAACCTGGGTGGTCATTCAGAGACGCGCTCAGCGGTCGCGGCGCCCAGCCGGCGGAGCAAGCGCAGACGGAACAGCCCACTACCTCCGCCACCTCCGATCCAAAGGATGCAGTTATTGCGGCCCTCGCAGCAGCACTGCGCGTCCTCATAGAGACAGCAGCGATGGACGACACCACTCGGCAAATGTGCGTCGCGGCGCTTGCAGCCCAGCAAGCCCTGCCCCAGCATGGATAGGCGATCTCCGAAACGTCGGCCGCGCATCCTCCAGTGGAATGTCCGCTCGATGCGCCGCCGTCACGCTGAACTCGCCGAGCACCTCTCACTACACGAATACGACGTGCTCGCGCTACAAGAAACTTACGCGCGTCCCGGCGAGTTTAACCTCCCCGGATTTGTGGCCTATCACAGTGCCACCGAATGCCAGTCGCAGACCTGCAACAAGGCTCATTGTTGTGACCCGCTGCATTCGCCTGGACGGTCCTGCGCATCTCTGTATGTTCGCGCATGTCTCGCGCAAGCCGACGTAAATAGGGAGTTTTAGAATAGGGGCCCTAATAGTTTGGGGCCCCAAAGAGCTTTGCGGGTGTTAGCGTTGGGACACGTAGAAGTGAAGAGTTTTAGAATAGGGTTTTACGTTTGCGGATAGCGTCTTGCGGTGACAGCGCCACTACGGCGTCAAAGAAAAGCTATTAGAAATAATTAAATAAGATATACCATTTTATGATAGGAATAATAATTTTGACTTGCGTGTATTCGTGTTTAATTACAATTTAGAGGTTATTCTGTAAGCAGCAAACAGTTAGTTGCGCTTAGTTTTTAGCAAACCAACTTTACTAGCCTTCACCAGCCAAGCTTAGCCGTGTTAGCCCTACGAGCCATAAAATCCACAATCGAATTCAATATCAGCGGCGTCTAATGAGTCAATCTTCATAACACACGCTAGTTGAGAGAAAGCGATAACCGCAGTCACTTCTCCTAGCTTGCGTACTTCACGCGTTACCGCGAATCGAACCCAGTTTTGTGCTAGGGTGAGCCGTCGCTTCGATGGGTGCCGCCATGTTTGCCGACGTAAAACTTTTGGGGCCGCTATTTGGGCTCCCGCTAAATCGGTGAAATAGCGTTCCCAACGCAAAACCCAAACGCAGTTTGCGTCTTGCGCATGCGCAGTGGCTTCGACGCTATTTCTTTGCGGCCCCAAAAGTTTTGGGGCCCCTATTCTGAAACTCTCTAATGTCACCGACATGGTGACCAGTGGCATCGAGTGCGTGGCCGTGACTGTGCGTGTTGGGGGTGCCGACACCTGTGTCGCCAGTGTTTATGTTCGGCCCGTGCGTCGGTGGGACAGTTCGTTCGTGGTTGCGCTTGTCACTCGCATCGGAGGTGACTGTGTGGTGTTGGGTGACTTCAACAGTCACCACACAACATGGGGGTGCCCGCACACCGAGCCGCGAGGTAGGGACTTGCTGAACTCCATCCTCTCTGCGGGCCTCCTACTTCTCAACACCGGCAGTCCCACATTCGTGCGCCGGGGTGCGCGGAAGAGCGCCATCGACTTGTCGCTTGTGAGCGAGGGTTGCCACTACGAGTGGCGACGCAGCCCCGACACTCAGGGCTCCGATCATTACCCGATCTCCCTCGAGCCGCACGCTACAGCCCATGGACCGCGGCGCTCCTACCGTGTTACCGACTGGACACAGTTTCGGAAACTCTGTGCCACGCCCGCTACTGCGAACACAGATTTCCTGACTCACGTGACACGTTGTGTCGACGCCGCCACGAAATGCTGTTCTGTGCCTGCGGGAACGCCGGTGCCCGACATCAAGCTGCTTAACCTTCGAGCTGTCCGGCGCCGCGCTGAACATCGAGCCATCAAGAGTGACAGGAGAGAGGATTGGACTCTCTACAATCGCCTCGATGCGGCGTGCCGCCGTCATGCCAGGCAGCGGCGCAATCAGAGCTGGAGCTGTTATTGTGGGTCGCTCGACGATACGCGCAACAGATCGCGCCCGTGGCGCATTCTCGGCGCTCTCCTTCAACCAAAGGTCCCTCGCTGTCCTGCGCTTTCCATCGCGGTCGCACAGGGCATGAGCGCAGAGCAGCTCGCGGACGCGTTCGCCGCCGCTTTTGCACCGCCGCCGCCGTTGCTTCCGCCGGATGGCCCAGTTTTCAAGCTTGCCGAACTTCCTGAGCACAACAAAGCCGCTCTCCTCGCGCCGCTTCGCTACTTCCCGACGAACGGAATTCTGCAGCAGGTGAAGGCGCTGTGCACGGAGGACTTCACCTTGAGCGAGCTTCGCATCGTGCTCAACGCTCGTAGGCGACGTTCTGCGCCGGGCGCGGATGGAATCACCTACTAGACGTTGCTAAACATCGACGACGAGCAGCTCCCATCGCTGTTGGAGGTGTACAACCGCGTCTGGCGCACCGGCATCGTCCCTCCCGAGTGGAAAGAAGCAACCGTGGTACCTCTCCTCAAGAGTGGCAAACCGCGAAGCAGCGTGAGCTTCTACCGCCCGGTTTCACTCACGTCTGTCGCCGGTAAGACACTCGAAGCTATGGCACTTCGTCGTCTGGAGTGGATTGCGGCGGCACTCGACGCATTCGCTCCCGAGCAGAGCGGCTTCTGCCGGCTGCGCGCAACGGCTGACGCCCTGGCCGAGGTTGTCGCTACTCTCGAGAAAGCGGCGAGCCGTCGCGAGGCCGGCTACCTCGTCCTGCTTGATGTACAGGGCGCCTTCGATGGGCTGCCGCATTCTACGATCGTGCGCTGCACGAGCTCGGCATCACCGACCGGCTGCTCGACTACGTACGAGCCTTCTTGTCTGATCGCACGCTTCGGGTGCGGGTTGGAGGTGCGCTCAGCCGGCCGCGCAGTGTGTTTTCTGGTGTTCCGCAGGGCAGTGTTTTGAGCCCCTTTTTGTTTAATCTTGCCCTCGCGCGACTTCCGGACTACATCCCAAAAGCGATGTCGCACGAAGTACGGGTGGCAATCTACGCTGACGACATCGCCCTCTTTGCGACTGGCCCTACTCAAGTCGGCTATCAGGTGCGTGCATCTGTCCAGACTGCAATTGACGCGGTGGACCAGCACATGGGAAGCATCGGTGATGCAGCTGTCGGTGACCAAGACAGAGGCACTACTGGTACACCCGCGAGGAACGCGAGCACGTTCCGAAGCGCCACCGCTGACTCTGCGCCATTGCCCTCTCCCGTGGCGCAAGAGCGTCCGTTACCTCGGCCTGCAGATCGACTGCCGCGTCAACTTCAATGCGGCCGTCTCCCACATCTGCAAGCAATCAAGGAAAGTCGCCAGCGCCGCGCGCTCTCTTCTCGCGCGTGGGCACGGATGCACGCCGCAACTCGCACTGCGCGTGTACAACTCTGTGGCCACATCGAGGGCACTCTACGCCTTCCCCACCACCAACGCTCGAGCGGCGAATTGGAATGCCATTGACATGGCGCACCGTACTGCGGTGCGAGAACTATACGGCCTCCCTCGCTCCTCCCAAGTAGGGGCGACACTCGCGGGAGTGGGCAGCTGGCCGCCATCGCTTCGTGCACGAAAGCAGGCGCTCCACCACATTGAGCGCCTGCAGCGCTCACCACAGGGCCAGCGGCTCGTCTGCAGACTCCACTCCCTGCCGAACTCGGGAATGGGCAAGTGCGCCACCGAGTTCTCAAGGCTCATCGGGTCGTCGCCACAGTTCGTCTCCCTGCCGTACTACTCCAGTCTGCTCGACGTGAACATTGCGGTGCCTGGCGTCGCATCAAAGCGCCGAACTGCGGTGTGCGCCATGAGACAAGAGACCGCCTCCCTACTGCACGAGCGACTGGCAGGACGACTTCTCCTCTACACCGATGGCTCGGTGACGCCGGACGGGTCTGGTGCTGCGGCTTGCACGGCACCGGACATCTCGGAAACGCGCCAGTGCCGACTGCGCTTTGCCGCGTCATCGACAGTGGCCGAACTCGCCGCCATCTATCTCGCTGCCGACCTCCTTTTGGAACATCCGAACATTGTGTCAGCGGCCATTCTCACTGACTCCCGTGCGGCGCTTTGCATGCTGGCCAGGGACTACGCCAGAGTGCCCCTTTTCGAGTTGGCTGCAAGCTGCGACACATCGTGAATCAAGGCTGCGACCTGGCGCTTCAATGGATACCCGCACACATCGGATTGCCGGGCAACGAGGAGGCTGACTCCCTCGCTAAGGCGGCGCACGGTGAGCGCTTTCCCCTCACCCGCTTGGTGACGAACTTCGACGCGGCCAAGACAGCGGTTCTGCGCAGCCTCACTGCGCAAACTCCCAATCGGCGCGTCGCGGCGGGAACGCCCCCTCGCCTGCTCCCGCGTGCGGGCCTCTCTCGGGCTGCTGCGCCTTCCTTCTCCGCCTGCGCATCGGCTGCTACAAAACAGCGGCGCGCACAAACAGGCTCACGGGAACCGGCAGCGCCGTGTGTGGTAGCTGCGACGGCGTGGAGACACTGGAGCATCTTCTACGTCACAGCCCGGCCTTCGGGACCGAGAGGGAGGCTCTGTACGCTTCTCACCGCCGATGTGGCTTGCCATCCACCACCCTGCAGTGCCTACCCTTCCCCAATGCTCACAGTTCCATCACCAAGCGTGCATTTACGGCATTGATGGAATTCTGTGAAGCAACACAACTCAGAGCGCGGCTGTAGGCCCCGCAAACGCTTAGCTACATTGTCGTCTTTTCTTTTTTGCTATTCCGGTCTCTCTCTCCTTTTTACGTCCGGTCACTATCTCCATCTTTTTCTCCCCGCACCCCTTTCCCCGTGCAGTGCGGTTGAGGTGTCCTCCTGTGAGAGACAGTTACGGCACTGCACTTATCTCTTCCATTTCTCTTTAAAAAATCACTTCACACGCACAAGCACTGAAGAACCCTGTTTAAACCTCCTTAATAGAGCTTTCGCTCTGTTAAGCTTTCGAGCCTGGTCCCGGACCCGGACGAATTTTTATGCAAAGGCGATGCTATTCATTCGAGGACCCCCTTATGGGTTTCCTTTGCAGCGATTGCTACGATTGGGTGGATGTCTCAGTTTCCCTTAATTAATTGCTTCTCTCCACCTTGCGGGTTTCCGCAGAACTATTTCGTCTGTGCTTTCGCTAGTATACGTTCAAGCCACGCTGAACCCCAGCCACTTATTCGTCTTCGTGCTGTCGCGATTGCTTCTGCGTCCAGCGGAGTTATTCTTCAAAGAGACTGAGCCTCTTCTGGGGCATTATCATCAACAACCACGTCTCCCACGGAGGTGCTCTTCATGTTGGAGATAGCCGTAATGCGTTAAGACGCTACATGGTATTCGTCGCAATATAGATCCACTCTGCAGGCCCAAGCGTTACCATCGCATACCTTCAAAATTTGTCACTCTGGCGCTCTTCCACATTTGACAAGGAGACCTGTCGTGGACGAGTACCAGTGGTGGCTTGCGCGAACATTTATTAACAAATCTAATCGCCACTTTATTGTTGTGTCAAAGCGAAGATTTCTTTGCCTCTTCCTTCGACTTTCCCTCTGCTGCTGCTGCTGCTGCTGCTGCGGCTGCTGTAGGTCATACTGAAAGTAATGTCGTCATCAGGCCGTCGTGGTATTGCAATTGTCACTCCTGTTGGCTCTGAAAGAGTTTGGAGGACGTAGGGAGGAACTTGGGGGGACAGGACTAGGTGAGCAGGATTTATTTACAGTATTTACATCTTAAACAAGAAATACATTCGACAGCCTAGCGTGCTTCCCAAATGGAGCACGCAAGACGAGCAAGACACAGCTTACGAGCACACAGCTCACGAGCAAGATGAGCACATCGACGAGCACGTTGCTCACGAGCACGATCACTGAGCACACTGACGAGCACAGAGAACGACGAAGAGCACACACAAGCTGCCGACAAATAGCCGCTTATAAACACTCCGTTCTCCCTAGATCCCTAGGTGAGAGAACCGTTCGACGTCATCGTCGACGCAGTCGACCCGCCGGTTGTCCATTATCTTGAGTATTGAAAGGCGCGTCGGTTCCCCGAGCTGACTCCCGCAGTGCGGCTGCCGGTTGCCCATTTTCTTGCGCCTCTAAATTCCAGAGCTGCCTTTCTCCTGTAGTCGCCACGAGTGTCAGCAGACTGTGACGAATCCTGGGGCCCCCGTACCGCCAAGCACCCTTTTGTTAGGGAAGCTCTTCTTGCTGCCGGGAGAGACCATGAAGACCCGGCAAATCAACCAACAATACGTTGGGCGCCAAACGTGGCCCGCCCTGCTGCCGTCACCGATTCTCCGAACGAGGTGCATGGTGGGTTAGCGCTGTCGTCCTCGCTGGTTCTCCGAAGGGCGCCAGCACCGCGGGTCGATCGAAGCACGTGCAGCGGGCTGAAATAGCTTTGCAGAGCAGTACCCCTGCAGGCCGATCCTAACAGCTCTTGGCCACAGTCTGCCGATTGGCCGGTACCGAACATAGCGCAGACAAGCATGGGATATTGCGCGAATTAAGGTGGCACGATTAGGCAATACCGCATATAGTGCAAACACTGGATTAAACCAGCCCGATCTGTCGGTCCCATACATAGCTTAAACAAACAAAGGACATAATATGATTTAAGGTGGACCGACGGTACCAGACGTAGCGCAAACACTGGATATAGTGCCTATTGGGGAGGCCCGATTCGCTGGTGAAGGATGTAGTGCAAGCAAGCACCGGGTGTAGCATGAATTAGGATGACCCGCAGACACAAGTGAGCTTCAGCGTCATCAGTGAGCACGTCATCATTGTCATGCCGTCGTTGTCATTCCATCGTTGTCATTTCATCGCCTCCATGCCATTGTGATCATTCCTTCGGTAACGATAACGATAACATATGTTGTCGTTATCTTTCCGTTTCCACTATGTAGCTGTCACTGAGTTGTCATATCGTCTTTACCACGCGGCCACATTCGAGCCGTTGTCGGCATTCTATTGTCGTCATTCTATTGTCGTCATGCCATTGTCAGCATTCAGTCATCATGCAGTTGCCATCATGCCGTCGTGGACGTTTCATCATCGTCATTTTGTCACAGTAATTCCATTGCTGTCATCACATTGTTGTCACGCCTTTGATATTGTGTCGTCATCATTCCCGTTCAGTCATTCCCTCATCGCCGTCATATCGTCGTCGCACTCCAGCGTCGCCATCATGGTCGTCACGCCATGGTCGTACACGTCATTGTCACTTTAACGCCGTCATCCCATGGTCGTCATGCAGTCGTCGTCACACCAGCGTCTTCATACCGCCATCACCACACCAGCATGCAATTCCATGTTCGACACGCCTTCGTCATCCCACCATCACTGTCGTACGATCGTCGTCACTCAAACTTCGTCATGCCGTTGTCGTCACACCACCGTTGCCACTCCAGCCTCGTCGCCTCATGGCTGTCAAGACCATCCTCGCACCATCGTCGTCACTCCAGCATCACCATATCATTGTTGTCAAGCAGTAGTCATCATGCCGTTGTGGTCATTACATCGTGGTAATTTTGTCACATTGATTTTAGTGTCGTTATGCCATTCTCGTCATGCCTTTGTCACCATTTCATCGTCGTCGTTGCGCCCTCCTCATACCATCATCTTGATGCCATCGTGGTCGTTCCATCATTGTCATTCCTTCGTCATCGTGTGCGTCGTGTGCATGATTGAGCGCAACATGCTTATGTTCAGTGAAGCGGTTGCCGTTGGAAATGTCCGTCTGCGTCATGCGGTCTCAATTCTCAAGTGCTCGCTAAGTAGCAACATAGCAACACCGTTCTTCACAAACACCAATAAAAGCTTGGCCTAAACCGATTCGAACCGTGCGTGGGATCCGCAGATTTCTTTTATTAAACGTTCTCTAGTTTATCCCCATTTCGTAACCCGGGGACAGTTCACTGGGTATTATTGTGGGGGGGGGGAGGGGGAAGGGGAAGTGAGAGAGAGATAAATGAGATGCGAAAAGAAAGCAGGTTAACACGAAGATAGATATCCAGTTTGCTACTCTGCACTGGTGAAGAGGTAAGGGGAGACAGAGAGAAAGAAAAAAATGCGCACAATGAGAGAAGGAGATGAAAAAAAAACAACACCGGTGGTGGAAATCTCAATTATAAAGAAGGAGCCTCTTGAGGCAGAATACTGCGAAATATTGAGTGACCACTTTCGTAGAACGAACCGATGATTACGCCGTCTTAAAATTCAGAAGCAAGGTACGGTTTGCGCTTTATAAAAACACTCTTGCATAATTTGCTTTTTTACCGAAAGGTGTCGTGGAATATTGTGTCCATAATTGGTTATTAAAGAAACGTTACTGTTTAAGATGTCATGCTATAGAGTGACATTTTTCGACTAGCCAAACAGCATAGGGTTCTTGCAGAGGCGTAGGGCACTGGGCAACAGTCGGCCCTGTCGGCATGGCCGTCAATCGCCACCGCACACTGTTCTATGCCTTCGCGTCGGTACACCGTAATCACGCCCACTGGAAAGCCTACTTTGGATGACCAAGGACGCTGGGCTTATTTCGTAGGCCATCTTTCTACTATGAAAGATTACAAGGAACAAGTAGCCTTTCCAGGCGGCACAGTACCCGGCACAGTCCTCTGGTGGCCGAATGTAAACAGAGCGGACCCGTGCAAGACGCGGCGTCCCTGTGTGAGGTTCCGGCTTCGCTACGCCGTAAATATGTGAGTGCGTTGTAATCTGTTGTCTGTGAGCACAAAAAGTCTGTCGCACTGCTATGACAGCGACAATAAGAGTGTGTTGAAAAGCTTCGCCAAAACAGCCTCTGTTTCGGTTGTAGCGATAGGGCTACTAAAGCGGCCGATTGCTTGAAACCGAAACCCTTGAAACCTCTGATAACCCCCAACCCATTGTTCAAATGTGTGGGGGTTTTAGTATGTTAACGCAGAATTTATGTTTAAGCTCCAGAATGCGTTCTGCCCACTCTGCCCGTGCAAGCAACAGCAGTGCAGCCGTTGGTGACTACTGTTCATTGTGAAATGCTCAGCGTTGATTCATCATCATCATCATCATCATCATCATCATCATCATCATCATCAGCCTGGTTACGCCCACTGCAGGGCAAAGGCCTCTCCCATACTTCTCCAACAACCTCGGTCATGTACTAATCGTGGCCATGCCATGCCTGCAAACTTCTTAATCTCATCCGCCTACCTAACTTTCTGCCGCCCCCTGCTACGCTTCCCTTCCCTTGGGATCCAGTCCGTAACCCTTAATGACCATCGGTTATCTTCCCTCCTCATTACATGTCCTGCCCATGCCCATTTCTTTTTCTTGATTTCAACTAAGATGTCACTAACTCGCGTTTGTTCCCTCACCCAATCTGCTCTTTTCTTATCCCTTAACGTTACACCTATCATTCTTTCCATAGCTCGTTGCGTCGTCCTCAATTTGAGTAGAACCCTTTTCGTAAGCCTCCAGGTTTCTGCCCCGTAGGTGAGTACTGGTAAGACACAGCTATTATATACTTTTCTCTTGAGGGATAATGGCAACCTGTTGTTCATGATCTGAGAATGCCTGCCAAACGCACCCCAGCCCATTCTTATTCTTCTGATTATTTCCGTCTCATGATCCGGATCCGCCGTCACTACCTGCCCTAAGTAGATGTATTCCCTTACGACTTCCAGTGCCTCGCTGCCTCTTGTAAATTGCGGTTCTCTTCCGAGACTGTTAAGCATTACTTTAGTTTTCTGCAGATTAATTTTTAGACCCACTCTTCTGCTTTGCCTCTCCAGGTCAGTGACCATGCATTGCAATTGGTCCCCTGAGTTACTAAGCAAGGCAATATCATCAGCGAATCGCAAGTTACTAAGGTATTCTCCATTAACTTCTATCCCCAATTCTTCCCAATCCAGGTCTCTGAATACCTCCTGTAAACACGCTGTGAATAGCATTGGAGATATCGTATCTCCCTGCCTGACGCTGCTGCCCAGTCTCGGAAGCTCACCTTGCTGAAACGACCACGTGCATGTAAGCACAGTGCCCGTGTATATGCTGCGGGATTTCAGAAATGTAGAATGATTACTTAGGGCCCGCACATTTTACCGGTTACGTTTCTAATGCTCGTTTAAAAAAATTGTCAAGGCGCAATTATACCGTACTTACTACTAGAAATAAAAACTCTTATTCACTGAATTACTTCTTGTGTATATTGCTGCAAAACAAGTCATAGTTTCGCACAAAAGGCAAAAAGGCAAAGCATCGATTGCGATAGCAATCTAGTAGACAGCTATACGAAGTAATAACGATAGTGGTTTTATCGGCCGTATAAGCTTGCCAACATTCGCTTACTAACTTAATTAACAAGCCACAGACGCTCGCTATAGGAAGCAGAAGTTCGCCAGGAGTGTCCATATGCCAGCTATCGAAATAATAAAGGTGGAATTGCGAGGATCACATGCCATGTTACATACATGAAAGTGGCTGGTACACGTCACTCTTTCGGGTGATGTGCTCGCTCGTTCGCGCTCAAACTGCGCACAAAGAAAACATTTCCTGAAGCGTGCATTTTAATACCACATTTGCATGCACTATTACTTTTCTATTTCAACATTAATCGTTATAGGCATCGCCTACTTCGGTGCCTAAAAAGTCTGTAATATGCCGGAACGGGAACCACGGCTCCGTCTGTCATTATCCGCTTCGTGCGCCGTTGCTTTGACCTGAACAAGCGGCGCCATCGCGCCGCTTGTTCGGCGCTGTTCGGCGCCGAGCGTATGTCAGAAGCCGCACCTACTGGATTCTCCGGTACTTTGCTTATTTTTTCTCCGTCCCAGTGCCGCTTGCCGGCTTGCCTCTCGTGTTACGGCATTGTGCTGCGTTCTTCTTTTTCTATTGCGATGGCAATTATATGAACATCCCAGGCGCATTTCTGCCATTGCCGATTTCCTCGCTGTGACGTTCCGTATAGTGTTAAAGGGCGATAGCATCGTCGCCATGCGCCATATGCTGTATGTGCGAGTGAAAGCGCGCGAGCGGGAGACGACGATGGTTGCTTAATATCGCGCACGCAAGGGAGGAAAGCGGGGAGGAAGCGCGCCGTCTTCTGTCGCGCGCAAGGCACCGGGGAGATGGGAAGAGGGGGGGCGGGGTGTTCTACTCCAGCGGCTGATGTGTATGGCACGGCCGCGCGGGCCGTATCTTGAAAGCGATCTGCGATGGGGACAGAGCGGGCCGAGTTCCGATGGCTTCGTGTGCGCTGTGTTCTCGCTGCTTAGTTGGCGTTGAAGCGAGAGGCAGCAAGAAAGTCAATTCACTGCCTGCTGCTGTCGCGCTTCCTCACTCCAGCGTTTCGACAACGGGTGTGCCCGGTCATCGAGTGAGATGTGTTCATGTTTTCATGCACGCGCGTGGCACAATGCTTGTTAATTTAGTTAGTAAGCGAATGTTTACAAGCTTATACGGCTGATGAAAGTACTATCCTTATTTCGTTTTGCTACTACTGCTACTACTAATTTCCTATGGCAATGAACGCTTCCTCTTTCTTGTGAAACTGCGACTTTTTTTTCTATTCTTGTGCGCGCTGCGTGATTTTCTTCCGCATGTTGCTCACTGTTTGTGTGCAGCCTGTCTTAGCCATTCCTGACGTTTATGATAAAACATGTGCTAAGACAACATCAATTAAGTCAAATCGCAACACAAAGCATCCGTCACCTTGTTTTATTGACAAATGTAGGCAGTACAAGAACAATACACATCGCGGTCTAATAGCTGCTTCTCGAAAACAAAAAAACTGGCCAAGATTCAGGCGTCTTTTTCTATCACGGCACTCATGATCTAAAACGAAACCAATAGAAATTTCAACTGGCAACATAACGGAAACAAATTGAAGCTCACCAATAGTAAAAAAAAGTAGGCAATTCAAAACACGAACAAGTTTTTAAGCTTGTTTGGATTTTTAGGACAAAAATAGCTCTTTAACAATAATCTAATAAGATATCGAAGTTTTTGTAATCAAATGCCGTTAATCATACAACGCAGCACGCTGGGGATAATTTAGCGAGTGTAATTACCCGCCTAGATTACCAGACCGGAGCGACCACATGGGGCAAAAACTTGGTGGTCAACAAGCTCGAGAACAACGACTGTGCAAAGATAGATGGAACAAAAAAGTCGCAGATTCGCCGGAAAGGCGAAGCATCGATTGCGATAGCAAATCAGGAGACAGCTATACGAAGTTAAGCTGCTAGCTTTATCAGCTGTATAAACTTGTAAACGTTCACTTACTAACTAAATTAACAAGCATAGTGCCACGCGCTCACAAGCAACCATGAACCCATATCACTCAATGACCGCCCAAACTCGCGTTCTAAAACGCTGGAGTGAGGAAGCGCGGTGGCAGAAGCGAGAGAATTGACCTTCGTGCTGCGTCTCGCTTCAAGACGAACTAAGCGGCGAAAACGCCGCCCACACGAAGCTATCGGCACTCGATGTGCACTCTGTCCCCAACGCAGATGGCTTTCAAGATGGGGCACGCGCGACCCTTGCGCGGGCGCGCCATACGTAGCCGCAGCCGGAGTAGAATCCTCTTCCCCGGTGTCTTGCGCCCAACGGAAGACGGCGGGCTTCCTCCCAACTTCCCGCTCCCGAGATTGAGCCGACGATGGCAAGTTTTCACTCACACATACAGCATGCGGCACCTGGCGACGATGTAATCCTCCTTGGACTTAATACGGAACATCACGCTGATGCCGACTACGGCGGCAGAAATGCGCCTGTAGTGTCCATAGAATTGCTATCGCAATAAAACGATTCGGGTAGCGTAAAAGAAGGCAAGAGAGCGGTGTGGATCGAAGAGCAAATGGATATTCTAGTCGTCCTTAAGAGAAAATGTTGGTGCTGGGCCGGCCATGTTGTGCGTAGTGTAGCTAACCGGTGGATCATTAGTTAGAGAGAGGGTGCCAAGTGAAGAGAAGCGCAGTCCAGGACGGCAGAAAACTAGGTGGGCTGATCAAATTAGGAAATTTGCAGATGCAAGTTGGTATCAACCAGAGCAAGACAACGGCAATTGGAGATCGCACGGGGCATCCTTGGTCCTGCAGTGGACTTTAAAAAAAGGATTATGATGCTGATGATGATTACCGGCTGCAGACTACATTCTCGACAATTTCTTGGCACAACCTTGGTACACTCTAAGAAGAAAGGGAGGAAATGGGGCACTGAGGTTACTCCTTTGGGGGAGCAACTGATCTGCCACAAACATTCCTCCCTTTAGGGGGTAAGTGCGAGGGGATGAACTGTTACTCCGCATGCTGTTACTCCTCCGAGGACTAACAGTTGCTCTTTTCCGATGCTCCTCAAGGGAGTAACGGTCATTCTTTTCGATGCTCCGCAAAGGTGGAATTAATGAAATTAGACATTTATAACCTAATAAGAAAGATTACTGAGCTGGAAAAAAAAGAAAAAAAAAGGTGCCCGAAAGTAGGATTCGAACTCACGTCCTCGCGCTCCCAAGTCGGCTACTCTAACCACTGCACCACGGCGGATTGGTGGACAGGGTAGGAAATTGAGAGAGGTTAAGCATCAGAACGCAGGCGTGGCAATGTAAAAGCGACTCGGCATTTTGTGTGTGCTGTGCGGGGAGAGTGTAACGTTGAGTGTACTTGCAGCCATAAGCGAGTGCGAAAAGAAATCTGCCCGAGTATTCTTAGGGTGCTTTAAACTGAGGCACTATGCGACGTAAACGTGTAGCGAGCACAAACGGGGCACCCAAGACGACAGATACGGACAATTGCTCTGTCGCTTAGTGTGTCCCGTTTGAGCTACACATCGCTTTAGTTAAGTTCGTAATCTCCTTGGAACGGAAGGAACTTAGGTACTGTTGACCAGCAAAATCTGGCAGTCTATAAATGACTTGCACGTTTAAGGTGTATCGCTCGCTTATGGTGTGCGCACGAAGGGCATGGCTCTTCCCATTCCAACATTAATTTTCACGCAATTTTCTCACGAAGAGGCAAAGTGCTGTTTTGCGTGTAGTTCAATAGACAGTGAACAAACTTCGAACTATTCACGACTTATAATAAAGCCAATACCGTTTCTCCGCATCCCTCCACGACACGGACGAAAATAGCGGAGCGCATGGGGATTAACTGTTGCCGTTCGTCCTCCCGTTGCTCTCTTTCCGACCAGAGACTAAACACTTACTCTCCAAAATTTGCACACGGCACGCACATCCATGAAGTTACTCCCTTGAGGGACGAAAGCGCCCTTTTTGGGACTAACTGCGCAGTTACTCCCGTTTTCCCCGGAATTCTTCTTAGAGTGTAATCTCTCACCATTGACAATTTCTTACAGCAGTATTCAAAATCCAAGTAATTATTATCCATCTCCTATGTCTTCGCAACGATAATAGCACACTTGCCGCAGCACAGTAGTCGCAAGCTGAGGCGCGCGGCGTAAACCGCGCTGTCGTTATTGTTATTGTCATATGCTTGCCATATGGGTTGGGCTCACTAAGGCAACTCCCGCGATGTGTTACAAACTCCTCCACTCAAGTAATCGAATTGGGGCGACGTCAAGAGCTGGGCCAGAGACGCTGTAATGCATAAACGTGCTTTTTTGCGTGAAACAACTTTAAAATGGGCTGAACTACACATCGCACAAAGCGCGATATCGGAGATATCATATGCGGCCCTATCTTGTTTTCACTTATCGCGCGCATTGAGAGCCTTTAAGACGGAGTTGGGCTAGCTGAAATTTATACATGCATGTTCCAGCGCGTAATAACAAATATTCACCGACGATTACTATACTTCCTAATGCGAAATTTGAGCGCAGCTCTATACGTGTTTCCATGTCGAGATATATTGACTGGCGCAGGCAATCTAACTCGTGCGGCACGTTGCAAACAGAGCGATGTGTGGCGCTACTGCCTCGCTTATCGGGAGATCGCGAGAGGGGGCGCGTGGGTAACGCGTGGGCGTGATTCACAACAGCCACCGCAGACATACCTCCGTTTATGCAGCGCTTTGTTTTCATACAGAAGACACACTAATCTGGCGGCATCTCGTAGCCATAATCGCCGCAAAGCCCTCCTTGCACGGCACTACGCTTTTCTTCTCACGTTTTAGCCATACCCTACTCCTCCGCTTTCTCCCTCACGCTCTCATCGCTGTACCTGTCTTCCAGTTACCACTACGATCCGCATTCGCCTTTAACCTTCGCTGTGTTCGTTCGCCAGGTTACGTGAAGACAACGTGGGTGCTCGCCGCGGGAACGGGAGCCAATAATCTGCGCTCTAAAAGCAGAAAGTTGCAGAGACAAAAGGATGACAGAAAAGGTAGAACGTTGTTTTATAATTGCTATACCAATTACATGTACATTCCAGGCTAATTTGCACCGTCGTCGTCGTCATCCCCCCGACGTTACATATAAGGGCCAAATGCGATGACACCGTGGCTGCGCGCTATGTTCTGTAGGTGCGAGTGAAAGTGCGCGCAAGGGAGGAAGGTGGGGAGTAAGCACGCCGTCTTCCACCACGCGAAAGGCACCGGGGTGGGGGGTGCTTCTACTTCGGCGGCGGCTGGGCATGTTGCGGCTGAGTGCAGCAGCGTGAGCTCTCTCTTGAAAACGATCTGCGGTGACTAGGTGCGCTGAGGGCTCATACCTTTGTCTGCGCTGTGTTCTCGCCGCTTAGTTCGCGCTGACGCGAGACGCAGCGCGAAGCTCAATTCGCAAGCTGCTGCCGCCGTTCTGGTTCACGTCAGCCTATTGACAGCGAGCGTTCGCGCTCATTAAGTGAGGTGTGTTTCTGTTTGCCTGTTTAGTTAGTTTTAGTTAGTTTTTGTTAGTAAGCGAATGTCTGCAAGTTCATACGGCCGATACAATACTATCCTTTTCGTATCATCATCACAGTCATCATCATCATCAGCCTATGTTATGTCCACTGCATGACGAAGACCTCTCCCTGCGTTCTCCAATTATCCTTGTTTTACGCCGACCAATTCCAGCTAGCGACAGCGAATTTCTTAATTTTATCCCTGCACCTAGTCTTCTGCCCTCCTCGACTGCACTTCCCGTCTCTTGGCACTGTTACGTTTCGCCTCCGACGTGCGGTATAGCCGGACGCCGGGGCTTTGTTTACAGCGGCGGACATTTTGGCCAGTTCAGCGCTGCCCCAACGCCTCTTACCAAGCGCGTCCAGACATGTTTCAATGCCACGTGTCTTCGTGTGTGTGCGTGTGTGTGTGTGTGCATGTTGGTGCCCACGCTTGTCAAAGCGCGGCAGCCGGGGAGAGGAGCTCCCCAACTGTGAAGCGAGGAGGTCTGATCGGCGCCGGCCCGGCGGAGACTTGTCGCGACGTGTTCCGTGCGCCTCCGTCACGTGCGCCTCTTCCGAGCCGTTCCTTCTTCCCTCGACTGCGAGAGTATAAAAGCAGCTGCCCCCGGACGCCAAAAGAGAAGCTTCGATTTATTCAGTCGAGTAACGTGGTCTCCCGTTTCTCCACTTCGGTCGACCTGACCGCCGCTCTTTTGCGATGATAGAATAAACAAGTTGTTCTGTTAGCAGTCGACTCATCCTTTGCCAGACCTTCGGATGCTTCCAACTGTGCCCCAGGCCGCCAGGCCAACGCTACCCTTGGGGCTTGAGACCCATTTGCAACAACACCCATTCTGTAACACTAATGGTCCGCCGGTTATCTAACCCACGCATCACGTGACCTGCCCAGCTCCATTTCTTTCTCTTCATGTCAATTAGAATACCGGCTATCCCTGTTTGCTCTCTGATCCACACCGCTCTCTTCCTGTCTCTTAACATTATGCCTAACGTTATCCGTTCCATCGCTCTTTGCGCGGTCCTGAACTTGTTTTGGGAGCTCTTTGTCAGTCTCCAAATTTCTGCCACATATGTCAGCACCTCTAGAATGCATTTATTGTACACATTTCTTTTTAATGATAATGGTAAACTACCAGCCAGGATCTGTCGGAATGCGCTCCAACCCATATTTATTCTTCTGTAAACTTCCTTCTCATGATCAGTGTCCCGTGTTAGTAATTGACCTAGGTAAACGTAATCCTGCACAGACTCTAGAGGCTGACTGGCGATCATGAATTCTCGTTCCCTTGCCCGACTATGGATCATTATCTTTGTCTTCTTCATATTGTTGCGGCT
Organism: Dermacentor variabilis; assembly: GCF_050947875.1. NCBI lineage: Eukaryota > Metazoa > Arthropoda > Arachnida > Ixodida > Ixodidae > Dermacentor > Dermacentor variabilis. The sequence continues at coordinate 201,399,436 of NC_134569.1, read as the reverse complement.
CGGGGTCCGAAGATGTGGAATGTACTTTACTCGTGGAGGAGTAACGCAACATGGGGCCGGGCCCGATATCCAGGACGTTTTACAAGCACGTTTATATTTGCATATTTACAAGAAAATTCAAAGTAGTACCGAAAAAGTTCATGATGAAGTTTTAGCAACCGATGACTCCCGCCGCCCGTCGTTCCTTTTATCCTCTGCGTGGTCATTGTTTAGTCACCTCGCCCAATCCGGCGTCAGGAGACCGATGATATCAGGTCCCCCCAATACGGAGGTCTGTTGCCCTTTCCCTGCGAATACAGCTTTGTCGGAAACACACGCATAACACTGGGCACAAACAGCGGAAGGGGGATCGTACACTTACTCCGTCGTGGACGTGCCAATTTGGGAGGCTGACAGGTGAAGGACCGTATCCATGCTAATTGCCCGAACCTCTCCTGACCGGGATACTCCCGTGCTGGCCATAAATCATCCGTTTTGAAAACCATTTTCACGAGGCCGTCGGCCCATTCCCCCTAATCGCGCTACCCGGGACCGGAGGTTGTCGCGGGGTGAACGGCCGATCACAACATCCCGTCCACCGCCAGGAAGAGGGCTCGCAAAGGGTCAGCTCATTGGTGCCCCTTGAAGAGGTCTTGGCCGCTCAACAGACTCAGCTCCGGCTCGAAGTCCCGGGCTCGCCGGGAGGATCACATCCAGAGGCAATGGTCATCTTCGAGCGAGGATTGGCTGCAGGTCGTAGGCTGGGAACTGGTATTTAGCGATCAAATCCGCACAGCGTCCAAGGAGCGACCAAGCAGGCACACAAACCCCCTCCGAAATATATATATTTGGGGTTTTACGTGCCAAAACCACTTTCTGATTATGAGGCACGCCGTAGTGGAGGACTCCGGAAATTTTGACCACCTGGGGTTCTTTAACGTGCACCTAAATCTAAGCACACGGGTGTTTTCGCATATCGCCCCCATCGAAATGCGGCCGCCGTGGCCGGGATTCGATCCCGCGACCTCGTGCTCAGCAGCCCAACACCATAGCCACTGAGCAACCACGGTGAGTTCCGAAATATGCAAGGTAATCATACCCTCTCCTATAATTAATTTCGAGACAGCCATAGAGGATCGCTGCGCAAACGACCCTAAACAAGCTTGAAATGGTAGCGTGCCTAACGTTTTGATCAATTTGGTTTCAATCGTGTCTCAGAGAAGGCGCAACTCACGCAGCTCTGAGGCGCACGACAAAGGCAGATCGTTTAGAACACAACAACAACAAAAAATATTTATGTTACCTATCGAGGCATAAACACTTATTAAAAGACATAGCTGATGAAAATGACAAAAAAGCAAAGGAAAAAAAAAATCAAGCGTCTCAGTTAAGTCAGCCCTGCCAATAACTTAAACGCCTCAGCTGAGGACAACCGCGTTTTGCTATTTCCTTGCCCCGCTGTGCAGTGAAACTCGAAAATATGCTCGACTGAGTCACGTACCTGTCGCAGTAGGCGACCATCTGGGAAGCATACTTCGCAGCTGTCACAACGGGCAATTATTTGAAACGTTTGCCAGCCAAGGAGCGGGCAAGCCCATCAGTAGGCTACTTTTAACCATCTTTGTCCCTCCCTTTCGGAACGGCCCCAAGACGTCTGTCAATTGGGTCATGGTACGACTTGTCATGGTACGACTATGAGAGTAAACTCTTGTTTACTCTCATAGGCGCGTATATATCGCCTTCCAGCAATTTCGACACTAAAAGATTAGCGGATGTCTTGAGTGTTTGCCCAGTCCCATGGGTCATCATAGGAGATTTCAATGCACGCCATCCAGCATGGGTAAGTACAAAGACAAATGCAAGAGGACGAAGATTATCAAGCATCGCCTACAACTATGGCCTTACTCTCTTGAACGATGCTAGCCCCACCTTTCTTCGAGGCGTGACATACGGCAGCTGCCTCGACCTTGCTTTCGTCTCCAACTCTCTCGCCAGATATGTGAAGTGGTTTCCAGATATTGAGACACATGGGAGTGATCACATTCCCACCTATCTGAACATCAAAGGCTTGTCGTCTAGATCTGGCCCACGGAATACCATTCGGACGATTCAATGGGCCAACTTCAAATCTGATATGGAAGATGCCTGCAGCGAGGGCCTACCCTCTGGCTTAGAACAAACAATTAGAAATACGATGCGAAACGCCACTCGCATGCTGACGATCTCTTACACGCGAAACGACTTCGACATAGAATCAGAGCGACTTCGCGCACTTCGTCGCCGGGCGGAACGTCGATATCGGCGTACAAAATCAATCCATGACCTTAGGGCAGCCAGGAGGATACAAAAGAAGATTCAGCGTCGAATGGATAGATTAGCGTCTGAACGTTGGGCAACGTTTTGCCAGACACTCGACCCCCGCAAGCCGCTGTCTCACATTTGGAAAACGGTGCAAGGTCTGCGTTGCCTTCCGGAACAGCGTTTTCCATTCAAGGCGCTCGCGCTTTTCCAAGGGCGGCAGGGCATCGATGTCGCAGAAGACATTTGTAAGCGGATGGCAGACCAAGCGACACGCCCAGATCCTCCAGCCCGAGATGACATCCCCCATTCCCGTGACTGCAGCATGGACCTTCCTTTTACAATGGAGGAGCTCGAGGTGGCACTAGCTCTCTGCAGACGCTCATCATCTCCGGGTCCAGATGGCATATCATACTGAGCCTTGTGCTATCCCGCAGTATCCGCACGGATAGCACTATTGAGTCTCTACAACACCTCATGGCAGGAGGGAAATGTTCCTGACGAATGGAAAGTGAGCCGCCTGGTGCCAATCTTGAAGCAGGGCAAATCCCCGCTAGAGCTCACCTCTTACCGCCCAATAGCGTTGGCCAGCTGTGTGGGAAAGATAATGGAACGGATGATCCTTGGCCGCCTGGAATGGTACCTTGAATACTACAAGATTTATCCGAATTCCATGGCTGGTTTTCGACGTGACCGCTCTTCCATCGACAATGTAGTTGATCTCGTTTCATATGTCCAGCACGAAAGGTCCCGTAAACGTATATCTGCAGCTTTATTCTTAGATGTGAAAGGGGCATACGATAACGTATTACATGAGGCCATTCTCGACGCTCTTGTGACGATTGACCTAGGTGGGCGAGTATTTTTGTGGATTGCAAGTTACCTATCTGCAAGATCATTCTATGTGTTAACTGACGATGGCCCAACTACGCGACGCTATACCAGCAGGGGCGTTCCTCAAGGCGGTGCTCTCAGCCCGACACTATTCAACCTGGCTCTTATTGGACTTGCTGAACACTTGCCAACTACCACCAAAATTCCAATATACACTGACGACATTTGTGTATGGACTTCGGCAGTCACACGTCCTCAGATACGTGCACGGCTTCAAAGAGCGGCTACTTTGACAGCGAGCTACTTGTGTGAACAAGGTATGAGAATATCGCCAGAAAAATGCGCCCTAGTGGCACTTACTCGCAAACCAATGACGCCTTATGTCATCTCAATCAATGGGCGGACCATTTCCTATGTCAGAACCAACAGATTTCTTGGCGTAATTATCGACCGAGACCTCAGTTGGAGCCCGCACGTGGCCTACATGAAACGGCGCCTGACAGCAGCCTCCCAGTTGTTTAAATACTTGACAGGAAAGACGTGGGGGATGTCAGTAGACGCAATGCTGAGACTCTACAGAGCTCTCTTTCTCGGTTTTTTAAGATACAGTCTACCTGTACTGAACAACACCTGCAAGACAAATATTCGTGTTCTGCAGGCAGCACGAGCTCAAGCATTCAGAGTTTGTCTTGGTTTTCCCAGATGCACGTCAACTGAGGCAACTATTGCGATTGCTCGGGACCATCCAATGCAAACTCACATCACGGTGGAAGCCCTGAGAACGCATATCAGACATTTTGCACGTGCCCCCTATCACCACCTTGCAACACTACCTTCAGACAGGCACCAACTATCATTCTCTAAAACTATCGTCAAGTATAACGACAAACTTCCCTCGGGCTTCACCGCTGCATCTAAACCACCGATACCCCCTTGATGTCTTGTCAGTCCCACAGTCCATCTCAGCGTATCAGGAATCGGCAAAAAGTCTGAGCTGCCGTCGCCTGTGCTGAAACAACTGTCTCTGCTTCTGCACGAGAGGTACGCGGACAGTACACATATTTATACTAATGGTTCCACAAACATCCAGTGTTCGTCCGGTGCTGTGGTCGTCCCAGCAAGAGGTATTACCATCAGCTTTAGGACTGACCACCCAACGACATCTACTACTGCGGAACTAGCTGCTCTTCGCGCTGCACTTTGTTTCGTCAATCGGGAACCACCTCGACAATGGTCAATTTTCAGTGACTCAAAGGCAGCCCTACAATCTGTGCTATCAGCTCTGCGTCGCGGGCCATTCGAACAGCTCGTGCTTGATATTAGATGCGTACTCTATACGTCACATGAGAAAGGACATCACGTGACGTTTCAGTGGCTGCCAAGTCACTGCGGCGTCATAGGAAATGAAGACGCCGATAAAGCCGCTCGGACAGCTCTTGAAGACACACAGGAAGAGGCCATACCACTTTCACGGTCCGACGCAGCCAGCAGACTTCAAGTGCTTGCACGGGAGATCACGCTCTCTCTATGGTGCACACCAAGCAGCCAGACGAACCGTAGCAATCAACACGACCTGCCCTCATTGATGCATCTCTGTATGCCAACTGGACTCCGCCGAAGTGAGGCCACCCTGCTTTATCGCTTATGGCTAGTGGTGGCCTTCACTAAATCCTACTCGTTTCGCATTGGAATGGCCGACAACGCTCTCTGCAATGCCTGTCTTTGCGAGGAGACGCTGGAACACATTCTGTGCGACTCTCCTGCATATAATGTTCAGAGACAGTCCATGGCGTCCGTTCTAGCGCACTTGGACAATAGACCATTGTCAGTTGCAACAATTTTCATATATCGCCGACAGAAGACATCGCATATATCGCCGACAGAAGACATCGCAGCTGAAGGCGACGAAGGCACTACTTCGGTTTATGAAGGATACGGGCTTGGACAAGTGGCTGCGACAGTGATGTCGCGTACCGCGCAAGAGTGACGGACTGTAACTTACGATGTGTTTGCTGTGTTATGTGCTCTCTCTCTCTCTCTCTCTCCTCCCATCCCCATGTGTAGGGTTGCAAACCGGTTAGGCTAAATTGGTTAACCTCCCTGCCTTCCTTCTCCACTTTTTCCTTCCTTCCTTATCAATATACATATTAAACTTTTTTTTCGAGTCCACCGGCAACTTCTTTCGTCCACAAAACCGAATAATCCTTTGGTAAAATGAAGTGAAAGTACAGAATTTAATGTATTAAACAGTTGCAAGCATGACAATTCACCCATATTTCGCACTTGCTGGTTCCAAATGTTCTTGCTGTTCAGTTTGGTTTACCGTAGGGCATTTATTTTTGCAGTAGGGAAGTGGTGCATACCGCTTTTTCTGCACGTCCGTGCAGAAAAATGATGCATCAGTTCTAATAGCTTCATGACTTTCATTCATTTGCTGGTGGAACCAGCAGTGTGATCTCTCCTAGCGTATAAATGAACGCACAAATGTTCTCATTTGTGATCTCAGTAATACTTAAGCTGTTGACATGCATTGTAGTTAGGCAGACTTCAATTTTACGGAGAGTAACAATATTTATTTACCATGCTGCTTAATCACGTACGCTAGAATAAACAGTGTACATTTGCATGTGTTCGGTAGTCGCAAACCATTACAATATATATGTAACACCTTTTTGCATTTCATATTGCAAAAGTTTACTTTTTCAATTTCTGATTCAGTCAAAATTTCTGTTCCGGACATGCAGTAATGAGGACGGCACCAGTATAAAGCAACACAATCCACGCACTAAACAGAAGCTGCTGTCTGCTACAACAAGGTCATAGTGTGGACGTTGGCTACTACTACAAGGTAAACAACACATGGTTCATAAATAAATATGTTTGATATATGCTATATTGGCTTGCTGTTTGCAGCAGATATGAATGTGTTCATATTTATCATTCAGTATAATTGGTTCGAACATAAAATAAAACACACATGAGTTTGGCTAATCTGCTTTATCTCATATGTCACCGTTCTGCCCCAAGAGTGTCTATGCCAAGCACACCTTGGTCATCACAGTAGCTCATATCCGCACCAACAGGAAGGGGCTGGAGCCGAATTTGCAAGGCTTTTACACCACGAACAAAGAAGCGCATGCAGAAGAATATGGATGAGATATCAAGTCTTCAGAGGACTGTGTCAAGGCTGAAAAGAGCTTCAGCCACCATTCCACCACCACGGACATTTGGCTCAGTCATCCAGGTAACTCAAAAAGGACTTTCTAGAAATTCTTCGTCTTCAGATGCACCTGCTACATCTGACCAAGCACGGACATCGCTGGCCAAAAGATCGAGTTCCATCAGTTTGCCCTTAATCAGCTTCCTAGCCATGTCAATTCCGTTTGTGCCAAGTGTAATTTTTCTTCTATAATTGCAAGCTTTTGCATTGCCCATTCTTGTTAGAGATCATTCATCCTCATCCAAACATAAAGGTCAACCGATTCTTCGCTGATACTTAATACCAGTCACTGTCTAGTAGCCTAGGATATCTGTAGCGGTATCTTCTAGTGTATGTTGTCATGCGCAATTCCTCTCCTGAAATATGTGATGCAGCATCGTCATGTGTCTTGCATTAACCTATGCACCATCTGCTATGCACCATTTTACTTTTCTTGGTGTTTTTAGCCTTCAATGCTTGCAGAGCAGAGCGGCTTCTCTCTTGAATGCAAGCTTTCTCATTTTCCATATTCCTAGTCTCATTGATGATTGCTCTTCTTCCTCGATAGCCTGGGTCTTTGCGCAAGCTACACTGAAGTGATTGATTGCAAAATCTGGTTTTGCTGCCCCACTTGGTTGTGGTAACTGCGTTACGTTTCTCGGATGTGGGGGCCTGGTCAGTTGCATTGGTAAGCAGTCCCTCGAGGTAAGCATTTGCTCCTGCAGTCCGTAAAGCGATATAGACCACCAGTATACACACACCGTAACTGGTGCTCCCCTTTCGGCAATGGGCAAATTGTGCTTGTGGCCTACCTCGGCCATGATTTGCTCAAAACGGAGACCAGCATATGTGCTTACATGGTTCGAAGTGTATGAAGTTGATAGCCGTATGGGTGGAAAGGCCCGCAAAAATGGCTGCCGAAGGTAATGCCCACAAAAGCGAATTGTCCACATTGAGACAAAGTGGGACACAAAGTGTGAGCGGCCCTCGAAAGCGGCCCTCGAAAGAAAATAAATGTGCAGGTTGGAAAGGAGTTAACGCTAAAATGCCGGGTAGTCCATGTCGCTGTGTTGGTTGCGGCAGCAGATGCCTGCGTCACCTGATTGCTTCGCAATGGAAGTTGCTCATCTTCAACAGCAACTGTTGGTTCAAACAGGTGCGAGGCTCTGTCCAATCTGTTTGTACCGCTGCTTGTCGCTCGTTGCCAGACCACCGCATGCGACAAAGGCAAGCATTATGCCTGTAAGATGGTTCGTAGCCAATGTATAATGTATTGTCTGAACCTCATGCGGTGACTGATTGCTGTTTAATTTTGCTGTTATGTCACTTGGCTACGGTCGCCGTGTTATGCTTCTCGATGTGGCGGCCCGGTCAGTTGCATTGGCAAGCAGTCTCTCGAAGTAAGCATTCGCTCCTGCAGCCTGCACAGTGACATAGACTCCCAATTTTCATGCACCATGATTCGCGCACCCAGTTCGCCCTTTCTTGCTGCAGCCATGGGCAAATTGTGCCTCTGGCCTTTCTCGGCCGCGATTAGGCATGAACGGAGACCAGCATACGTGCTTACATAGTCCGATGCGTATGAAGTTGATAGCCACATGGTTGTAAAGGCCCGCAAAAGTAGCTGATGAAGGCGATGCCCACGAAAGCGACTTGTCCATATTGAGACAATGTGAGACACCAAGTGTGAGCCACACATTAGCGGCCCCCGAAAGAAAAGAAACGTGCAGATTGCAAAGGAGTGAACGGCTAAAATCCGGGGTAGTCCATGTCGCTGTGTAGGCTGCGGCAGCAGATGCCTGCGTAACCCGATTGCTTCGGAATGCAAGTTGGGCATTTTTAACGGCGACTGTCGCTGCAAACAGGTGGCACACTCTGTCCAATCAGTTTCCACTACTGGTTGTCGCTCGTTAACCTCACCACCACGAGCGACGACGACGGTGAGCCGTTTACGAGCTCGCATCAATGATTCCGGCGTATATCGACATACAAATTTTATTTCTGCTTTTGCACGACAATGTACACTGCTTGTCTTCTGCCAATAAAGTCGCACGTTCTGTTCACTCACTTGTGGCTTGTTTGTATGGGCGTCAGTAGAGGCTCTTGGCAATTAGAACGCACCAGCTACGCGGCAGCGAAGGCATTGAGGCATGCCGCATAGCCGGCAGGGCAAGCACGGCGCGTACCAGCGTACGCTACCGGCAAAAGCGGCCATATTGGATTTTGCTCTTAAAAAAGTGCACTTCCGCTTCCGGATTGAGCAACACCATCTGGCGTCCACCTAAGTAAGTTCCATGCGCTGCCGCTGCTTATTTTCGAACCACTGCGGAAGGTACTGTTTCCCTTCTCTAAGTTGGTTCTTTATTCTATGAGGTGGTCGTAGAATGTGCCGCTAAAAACCCTGAGCGTCGGGTTCCTGCCATGCTTGGTCACCATGGCATTCTATACATTTGGCAATTCCAGAACGTCGCCCAAGTGCGGTGGTATGAGGAAGGTTTTCAGCGCCTCCTTTACACTGTTAGGGCTACCGAAACAAGCCTCGTCCACGCAAGGAACGCCTTTCCGGATCGCCACTGTCTGTTCTTCGCTCTCTATTCTCGGCAATGCCAAAGAGCCATTCAAGTGGTGAGGCACGAGGAAGGTGGAACGTAGGGTTGCTGAAACAAGCCTCGTGCCCGCAAGGAGGCCTCTGCGTGATGCCTGCTGGCTCTGCTTTGGTTTACGACTCCGTTGCGCAGTCACCGATGCTGGGGCCTTGAGCAAACTCCTCTCCGTTCGGCTGCGTCGGGTCTTTTCTCGGCTCGGCCGGCACCGTATCCCGGTCTAACCTAGACGATTCTGGAAAGTCGCCCATCTGCTCTGATAGAAGGAAGGTCTCCAGATCCTCATTAACCTTCTCATCACTACTGGAACAAGTCTCGTATCCGCAAGGGGTGCCTTTAGGAATGGACCCTCTTTCTAGACTGGCGACGGCCTCGCTTTTCTCACACTGTCTCTGAGGGTTTCGCCACCTCGCACTTTTTGTGCTCTTCCTTTAGTGGCGCAACCTCAGTGTCTTCCGAAGTACAAACTTTGCACTGGTCCCTTTGATCTTGTCTCTCTTTCTCCACAGAAATACCGATATGGCGCAACAATGCCTGTTTAGTCAGATTGCACTTCTTGAAGTCGAGATCAGAAAGGCTAGCTAAGCAACAGGACACGTCACAGGAAAGTACACCGAACAACCCTAGAGACCAAAAGTGAAGCTCCAGCTGTACTTGCGCGCAAACATTGTCGAAAAAAATCAAGAAAGCCTTCTATGTTTTCGCCGTCCTCGAGTATACGGGCAGCCTAGATCGTGCCTGCAGCCCCCTGAGATGCTGTATTTCTTGTCAATTTCCTCTATTACCCTTGCGCTTTCTTTGTCCCGCCTTATGCATTCATTCTGCTCTTGCTGCCTCTGATGCTCCCCCCCCCTTTCGTGTTCTTTCTCACGTTCGCGTTCCCTCTTGCCCTGAATATCCTCCAAAGCCTCCACGATCTCCTCGTTATCTTTGCCGCTGGCCTCTATCGCATCGATGGCCTCCGCCTTCTTTAGCAGCTTCCCACAATCAATGCCGAATTCCCCGCATATCGCGTTGCGGTCCGTTCTGCGCGACTTCCTCCAATCCATGGCTACCTTTCTTTTGCCGCCAAGCTTCTCAAGCAATTAAGCGTAGAAGCAAGGTTTCTTTCAACAAGGCTTCTAACACTCTTGCTACCAGGAAGAACCACGTTAAGCCTGGCAACTCTCAATGAGAAAAGGTCGTGCACTCACCACGCCGAAGCCGAAGCGCTGCACAGACTATCTCACCGCTGCCACCCAATGTTGCTACTCCGTGTCCGAACATGTGGAGTGTAACGGAACGTGGGGTTGGGCCCGATACCCAAACGTTTTACAAACACGTTCATATTTACATATTTACAAGAAAATTCAAAGTAGTGCAGAAAAAGGTCATGAAGAAGTTGTAGCAGCCGATCCCTCCAGGCGCCCGTCGCTCCTTAGCCAAGGGGGGGGGGGGGGGGGAGGGGGCTATGGGGCCTCAGCCTCTCCCCCCCCTCCCAAAAAAAAAGCTTTTTCGTGCTGTCACGCGCCGCCGACCAAAACAACACCCGGCGCAGAAAATTATTCTGGATTTTGTCTATAATGACCTTTTTCACGTTCGAAAAGGCATTTCAGCGCGAACATTGCGATCGCGGCATGATTTCGTGGCAACGCCCATGCCCCGGGAGTCACATAGCGCAAGGAGCCCCATCCGAGCACACAGTTTCAAGGGCGTTTTGATGGCGAGTGGGCCCGTCGCGGCATCTCGCGGAGGCCGAGGAAGCTACGGAGCGAAAACTTTATGGAAGCGTAAACTTTATGGGTATAAAGACCCCACAAACTTTTGATGCGAGAGGTGCACATTTCCAAAGTGGTGCTTCAGATTTTCAATTCCGGAACTTTGTGGGTTTAATGCTGTTATAAACATTTCACGCCGAAGGTGCATAACTTTTGTTAAGTCATTCATTCGACCACACAACGAGACACTCCAAATCAACACACTATCAGACAAGTTGACGAAACACGCAGCGATGTCCGATGAGACGAAGCGTTGTGGTGGTTCATTTGTGACGTCATGTCACACAAAAGAATATCAACATTTCTTTCACCTACGCCAAGATATCCATGTCAAGAAAGTAATGCCAGAAAAGGTAACTACGTTCTTCTTTATTTTTCTACTTTGATTTTTATTCGCGAGAACACATTGAGCCTCTTCAATTTTTCTCTTCTCGCTACCCGCGGGCTACCAGAGCCAGCCAGAGCGCATGCGCTTTTCTCGCGTTGCACCGACCACCGCGCGGCGCACTTACCGTGCGTGTTCGTTTTTCTCTGGGCGAGTGGATTTTCGCATGGCAGAGTTTTTGACGCTTTCTGGCTAGCAGAAGAGAATAAAAAATGGTGGTCGCTCGCCGCCATCACTGTAGGGACTCGACAGATGGCAACGCGTTCGCTTGAGCGCAATCTCTCCTTAAAACCTCGTCTCGCCGGTCTAGGATACCGAGAAGTATGCGTATCGTTCTATGTTGGCCAAGCGTCTCATGTTTTCTTCGATCTTCCTTCGGTAGCCACATTAGGTACCCAAAGTAGGCATTCGATTGTGGGCAACGGGCTTTCCTTTGCGGTTTTTTTCTTTTTTTCATTTCGGTGCCCCCGCCCCACAAAAGCAAGAAGACATTGTTGCGGCGCACCGAATTGTCGCATGGGGAAAATTCGATTTTGTTACATCTTTTGCGGAAAGTAATGGGCCACGGGACGCTTCAGTTGCCGGAAACATTTATTATATTTTTGCAATAGCAATTATATGGACACTCCAGGCGCATTCCTCCCGTCCCCGTCGCATCGTGACCTCGCGCCGCATGCTGAGTGGAGGGAGGTGGGGGCTTAGGCTGCGACCTGTGAATCTGTGATTGCGCAACATGTTTATTTACCGTGTTTGACTCGTTATATGCACTGAGTCTTTATTAGATACGTCGAATTATTGGAGACATGCGTATACTTAAATATCTTGTTGCGAGGTATTGTGTATACGTGCAGCGAACTTTGTTTCCAGTGACACTTTATTGCCCTTTATCAAGCTGTACCTTCGCATTTGTATATTCCATTGTATCTTCGCATTTCTAATGTTCGAGGGCGAGTCAAATGAAAGTGAGCCAACCCAGATCGCGCAATAGTGGTTCGGTTCATTATCTGCGAGGCATGCGCGCAGCGCTCATGGCATCTCTCATTTACAAAAGTCACACGTAGGTGCAGGATAAATACTTTTAATGCACTCATACACTGGGTTGAACGTGGTTGCGTGACATAATGAATGTTCTAAAAGTTGAACAGCGTGGTGCCATGAGGTTTCTGACAGCTGAAGGTACCCAAGAAGAAATTAGTCGCCGTATGGCTGGCGTGTACGTTGAACAGGGCATTTCACTGGCCACTGTGAAGCGTTGGAACAAACGGTTTAAAGAAGGGCGTGAAAGTTTCAAAGACGATCCATGACCGGGCCAATTAATATTATTATTAGATATGGAAAAATGCAAGCACACAAAGGAAACAGGGGTGAGGAAGCGGACAACTACGTGTCATCTAGAGGGGCACAACGCCTCCCTATTCTTTCAGGAGGAGGAAATGAAAAGGGGAGAAGAGCAGAAGAAGATAGGATACAAAGAAATAGGAAAGAAAATAGGAAATAAATAAATCACAGAGACGCGGAAAAAAGAAAGTAGGTACACGGAAAAAAAAATGTCTATAAACGGGAGGCCAAATCGGTTTTCTGCGTGAAAGTTAGCAAGGCTCTATGGGCCTGCTCGCGTTGGGCAGCACTCCCTCTCGGAAAGAGGCAATCGTCAAGGGTCGTACACTTGAGTCCCATCAGTCCATATTCTTTAATGAGCAGTGCACGTTGTGTGACGAATGCGGGACACTCCAATATAAGGCGTTAAAGTGTCTCACAGGCGCCACAGGACGTTCACGACGAACTGTTCATACGCCATTGACGATACAAGCGTTCGAGCAACAACACAGAGCCAACTCTTAATTTCACTAACAGTGCTCTAGCACCACGAGGCAAGCCACAACCACGAACACGGACAGGGAACGAGCCGTTTGCAACACGGTGGTCTGGGTGCTGATTTAGGACGTATCGGCGGATTAACACACGGCCGTTGTCAATCATGCCGGAACATTGTGGGCAGTCACTCCCGTTGTGAGCACAAGTTGAATCGTGGCGATCAGCCTCTACATTTACAGCTATACCCACGCGCGAAGGTCTCTACTGGGCAGTGAGGGACACCCCACGAGAAGTAATTTTGTCGGCGGACTCTAGTATATACTGAGTCGAATCGGGCTATTGGCATCCTTTCTGAGCAGCCTGCTAAGGGCAGCACGGGAGTCTGTAAGGATGACGACCTTCGGTGGGCTTATTTCTTCCTGTACGTACTTCAGAGCAACATCAATTGCTGCCAGCTCCGCAGTTGTTGATGAGGATGGCCAAAGCTACCGTGCAATCACCCCCGACACAATTGCAAAGGTTGACGAGCTGATTCGACAAGAACGGGGGATAAACATCGATTAACTGGCTGAGCATGTGAACGTCAGTCACGGTTCGGTTCACACGATATTTCATGAACATGTGTCTCGGTTATCGGCTCTTGTGTGCGCAGTGGATGCCCAACATGTTGAATCATTGCCATAAGACGCAGAGGTCCTGTGCTGCCTTGACTCATTTGATCCGGTATCGCAATGAGGGTGACGACTTCTTGTCTGCAATTGTGACCGGGGACGAATCATGGTGCCACTACTACGAGTTTGAAACACGACGGAAAGCTTACCGTGGAAACATTCGAATTCGCCTCCCCCAAAGAAAGCAGATGCCATCATTTTCGCCGGAAAGGTGTTGACTTTGCTTTTTTCTATCTTCAGAGGCCATTACTGATCGAATTTGCTAAACCTGGAGATACTATGAATCGTTTCCGATATTGTGAAACGCCGGACCAGCTAAGTGTCGCAATCAAGAATAAATGACGTGGAAAATTGACGAATGGAGTAATCTTCTTCCACGACAATGCCCGTCCCCACGTCGCCGATGTGGGTAAAACAAAATTGGCAAAGTTCAAGTGCGAACGCTGCAACATCCGCCATGCAGCCCAGACCTGTCGCCTTGCGAATTCCACATTTTAGGGCAATTGAACAGCTCAAGGGAGCCAGATTCGTGTCGGACGGTGACTTGAAAGAGTCAGTTACAGACTTTTTGAAGCAGTGGGACACATGTCTAAATGCTCATGGAGACTTCTTTTAAATAAACTACCGCGTTTGTCATATATTCGCATTGGCTCACTTTCATTTGACTGTCCCTCGTATACATTACAGAACTCCTGTTTTTTGTATGTGCTGTCTGTAGCGACTATAATTTCGGTGCAAGAAATTACAATACACGACCTGTAGCAGCTGCTCCTGCCATATACATTGGAATGAAGGACAAAGTCATTATAATGTTTGCCTGGCCGTTGTATATGCACAAAAATGTAAACAACGTTCTTGAATGACGAAGTTTCATTGAAATATTTGTCGTCAACTTATTCATTTCATGGCATTTACATTTTTCATATCAGCGGATGCTCTGCTTTGCTGGTTTCGAAGTGATATAGTTCTAAAGTTCGTGTGATATTTTCTTTACTTATTAAGTGGACGAAAAACACGGAAGCACTGAGATCAGTGCTCCCGTGTCCAGTGCTCTACCTCTTCTGTCGTACTTTTGTCTATACTACTGTTTCTTGTATTGGGATAACAATTATATTTCATTTCATAATTTCATTTTATTACCTTAAAGGCCCCTTGCTGGATATTACATAAGGGGTGGGTATACAAAAAATATTACAGAAGGTTGTCGACGATGTTATCTTACAGAATACTTGTTACTTCTTCCATGAAGGCAGATGAAGTTGTGATGGCGGTGACGGGGTGTGGAACACCGTTCCAGTCTTAAGCTGGGCAATGAAAAAATGACAACGAGGAGGCGACAGTGTATGCACTATGGCGAGCAACATTTAGTGAATGGCATGTGCAGAGATATGCGCGAAAGTTGTAAAATGTGAGGTGCGTGGCGAAGCGAACTGGTGTAGAACTTATGGAATAATGATACACTCGCGATGCGGTGAGGGTGTACTAACGCAACCAAACCAGAATCTTATTTTAATCGTGAAACGCTGATATCATATGAGTATGACGAGTGGATGTATTTTACAGTACGATTCTATATGGATACTAATGCGTTGCTGAGGTAAATATGGTGAGGATGCCACACGGGTGATGCGTATTCGAGTTTCGGCCTTACCAGCGTTTTATACGGTAGTAGTTTTACCTGCTGAGGAGCATTGCAGAGGTTGCGTTTAAGAAATCCCAAGGTCTTGTCACCCGATTATGTGATATTAGTCACGTGCGAGCACCACTTTCGTTCATGCGTGATCGTAATGCCTAGGTACTTGAGCATACAGTGTCCATGGGAATGTCATTGATTGTGTAGGGAAAGTGATACCGATTACGGCTGTGCGAAATTTACATACATATACATTTTTTAGTGTTTAGGATCATTAACCAGTGATCACACCAGTCTGTAATGCTGTTCAGGTAATTCTGCAAAGACGTGTGGTCATCACTGTTAGTGATAGATCGATACAAAACGCAATCGTCGGCAAACATACGAATCTGAGAGGAAACGTGCAACGGTAGATCGTTAATGTATATTAGGAATAGGAAGGGACCTAAAATGGAGCCTTGGTGGGCGACTGATGTACAGGAAGTACTATTGTTAAAGGGACACTAAAGTGAAAGATGATTTCTTCTGCATCAGTAAATTACCGTTCTACAACAACAAAAAAAGCACTCTTACAACGATAAGACGTTTGGTAAGCAAGAAAAAGCGCAAGAACAAAATACGTGTTCCGCACCTGGGGGCTCTGACGTCTTGGATTTTGATGGCATCTTCTAGGGCCTATTAACTAGATATAGCGGTACAGATTGAGTACATTGGGTTCTAAAGGAACCAAATATTAAACATGGCAAGTTTCGGGAGCCTTTATTCAGCCAACGCGGCCCAAATGCGAAAACATACTTTGGAATCTCTGACGTCACGCAGACGTGCCGGCGCTTGGGTTTCGGCGCGAAATTCAAATACTGATACTTGGACCATCATTTTTTCATGTAATAATCAAACTATTTTTTTTAAGTGACGGCATGCAGGGTTCTCAAACAATGCTTCATTAGTCTAAACTGATTTATTGTTTCGCTTTAGTGTCTCTTTAATACTGACGGACTGTGGTCGTCATCATCAACCGATATTAAGTTCACTGCAGGGCAAAGGTCTCTTTCTCCGATCTCCAGTTATCCCTGTGCTGCGCCAACCGTGATCGATCGGACTGTGATCGGTTGCTAAGAAATTATTTTATCCATGTTAGGACGTTAGGGTGGAAGTTCAAACGAGAGTTATAATAATAAGCTTTGATGAGCTACCTTATCGAACGCTTTTGCAGGATCAAGAAAGATGATATCGGTTACAGTGTTAGCATAGAGATTTGAGTGAATGTCATGAAGGAATGTAGCTAATTGAGTGTCTTATGACAAACCTTTACGGAAGCCGTGTTGCGACGGATGGAAAAAAGTTATTGCTGTCTAGGAAATTCATTACGTGTGAGTACATGACGTGTTCCATGAATTTGCAAGGGACGCCAGTTATGGATATGGGACGATAGTTTAAAGGGGAAGAGCTCCTGCACGGGTCAATGGCGAGCGGCTACGAGTAAGGCTTGATGTGACGCTCCTTTGGGTATTGTCGCCGCTAACACTGGTGGCACGAATTCCCCGCGATGGAGGGCGGCTGTCGTCGTTGTTGAACCAAAGCGTGAGAAGAAAAACGTAGTGACGTGCAAGACATGCTTTGCGGCGACGATGGCTCTACGATATGGCGCCAGAGTAGCGCGCGTCGTCTGTACGGAAACGAAGCGCTGCATGGGCGCAGGTTGATGGCTGATGCTGTGAATCGCGCACGCGCGTTACCTACGCGCTGCCTCTCTTGATCTCCCAATCAGCGAGGCAGTCGCGCCACACTACGCCCTGTTTGCAATGTGCGGCACGAGACAAATTGTCCGCGCCAGCTGCGCTTAAATTTCGGATTAGGGAGTATCGTAATCGTCGGGGAATTTTTCAAGCATTAAATGCTTTTAGCTCCCGTTGTCGGCGACCTTCAAGAGACCTTGAGCCAAACTTATGAGCCGTTATGCGGGCACCCATAACGAGAATGGAAAGAGAAAGTCTGGGCATCATTGCGAGCACAAATAGAGGTCATCCGGGCAACCAACGAAAATTTAAAAAAATTCGATCTCTGGCCCCGAACCCTTTGTACAGGACCGCATTACATACACTAGTTACTGCATACCCAAACAAGCTACAACAAAAAATATTGCTTCCGCGTTCTCCCTAACGTTTGTTCACAATATCACTGGAGCTGTAACGCTTAGGTTTTATTTATCATTTCCAATAGCGAAGTTCAAAAGCCAGATACAGGGCGCCATTCACATGATTGTCATCTATCGGCGCTGAGGAGGGTTGGTGAGACAGGGTAGCGCCTGTCGTACATGTTCCTCTTTTAGTCCGCGTCTTTGTTGCGCAGTTTTTTTTTTTTTCAAGTATGCGACAGTGTTACATGCTCAGCGCCAGCGGTCAGTGAGTGCCGCGGCTCAAGAGATGGCGCCACGCTGCGTGACCAAGCCGGCAGCGTCCGGCGCACTGCGGATGGCTGTTTGGCCGAAAGGACACTTGCAATGAGGTCCAGTTCAAAACAGGTTCGTGTGCTGTGATGCGGTGTGGTGTGGTGGGTTTTGCCGTTGCGAACATGCACTGTACCCATTTTAAGCTTCTGTCTTGTATAATCTCCAAGCAATCTGCTTTGCCGGTAGCCATTTCATGCTTACGCCTACTATCGCTGACGGCGGAGCCATATGTTATTTTTTCTATCAGCATCTATTACTTCTGACGTCGTCTGTCCATTTCATTTTTAGGCTGTTTCAACATAAGTCACAATATAGCACATGTTCCCTTGAAAAAGCAAAATGTGGAGATTTCCTATTTCGAGGGAATGGGGGCCACTTTTTGGGTCGTATATAACGAAACTTTGAACTTTGTAGGTTACTTATGCGCTTTCAACTATAATTAACGTGCAGCACCTACAGTTAGCACTACAATTGAGTGCGCCAGTGCCGCGAACGGTCAGTTTCCACCCGCGTGCGCTGGCTCCCACGATTTCCAGATTAGCGACCCAGATTTCAGCTTTAGTTAGGTTAGTTAGCTTAAGGAAGCTTTAGCTCGAGTGCTCCTATCTAAATACATGTAAAAGGAGAATTCGTTTTTCTCGGCAACCACTGCACCAAATTTGACGAGGTTTGTTGCATTTAAAAGACAAAATTAAAATCTAGTGACTGTTGGTTTCGAATTTTCGTGTTAGGTCGTCAATTTTTTATTAAAAATTGACAAAAATCGTAAATTTTCAAAAAACGAAACTATCAAGTATACAACTCTGTAACTCAACCACTAAATATGATAATACAATTCTGTGAATGGCATCTAATAGTACATCTAAAGCGGACGAAATTGATATGTTACACATGAATATAAAAAAATTTAATCTTAGGGAAATACAACTTTTGCAAAACCGTTGTAACCAACGTAACAAATTCACGTAAGATGTAAAATGACACATTCAATTTGTCCGCTTTGAATGATCTAATGGATGCCGTTTACAGAACCGCGATATCAGTTCTTGATGCAGAGCTATGAATTTGTAAACTTCGTGCTTCTATTTTTTACAAACGGTCAAATATTTGAAAATCGTTTTAAGAAAATTTAAGTCCTAAATCGAAATTCCGCTTCCAACAGTCACTAGAATTTAACTTTATCTTTCAAATGCAACAAATTTCATCAAAATCGGTCCAGGGGTTATCTCATAAAAACGTTTTTGCGTTTTACATGTATTTGAATAGGCCGCGTCGGAGTTGGGCCCGAGCTAAAGCTTCCTCTTAACTCCGTTTGCAATGTGCCGCACCAGCAAATGCATCGCGAAATGAAAACACGTATAGAGTTGGGCTCAAATTTCACATTGGGGATCATCGTAATCGTCGGTGATTTTTTAAAGTAATCTATTATTTGTTATGTTATTTATTTCTCTTATTCTAAGTCACTGGTTTCTCCTCGAAGTGCAACAAACATTCTTGTGCAAGAAAAATCAGTTTTCTTCTAATGGATTTGAATTAATAAAGGGAAAATCAGACATCCACCCTTTCGTAGCAAGTGCTGCAAAGAAAACCCATACGGGCTCTTCGGAAGAAAAGCCTTGCAGTTGAAGAAAAATTCGTCCTGGTCCGGGACTCGAACCCGGGACCACCACCTTTCCGGAACACCCGCTCTACCATCTGAACTAACCAGGCGGCTAGTGGGCAGGGCGAAGCCGCATTTGTCGACAACTCGAAGCAGAGGCAAGAGTTTGGCCTAATAGTTCTGCGGAAACCCGCAACGTGGAGAGAAGTAATTAATAAAGAAAGAATTTGACATCCACCCGTTCGTAGCAATTGCTTGTAGCAAATGTTGCAGTTGTTTCCTTTGCAGCAATTGGTACGAACGAATGTCAAATGCATGTTCATCGGATACAGCTTTTTTTTGAAGAAAGGAAGCTCTTAAGCAAGCGTTCGAAAGTTTCAAGTTGCTGTTAGAGCTACGTTTCTGAAATTACCAAGATAACATTTAATTTCACAAACTTTATATTTCTAAGGAATGGGGTCATATGAAATGCAATGCGTCCCGAAGTTTTAACGCTTCTCGGTTATTTAGAAGCATGAGGAATAAATATTGTATCCTCTTCTTTTTTTCTTGGGGGGGAGGGGGAGGGCGCGGACGGGGCTTTGCACGGTACATATATTGGATTGGCCTGGTGTCCTCAGTGAACTAAAAAGACGACTTTTTATGTTTGGTGGCAGTAAAGACGAGGTAATGAATTATGAGTAGTGGGTGGGTAACCGGGGCTGTAGGAATACATTACGTATGCAAGAGCCCTAGGGCATTACCAGTGTGTCTAATCATCATCATCATCATCATCATCATCATCATCATCATCATCATCATCATCATCATCAGCCTGGTTACGCCCACTGCAGGGCAAAGGCCTCTCCCATACTTCTCCAACAACCCCGGTCATGTAGTAATTGTGGCCATGTAGTCCCTGCAAACTTCTTAATCTCATCCGCCCACCTAACTTTCTGCCGCCCTCTGCTACGCTTCCCTTCCCTTGGAATCCATTCTGTAACTCTTAATGACCATCGGTTATCATCCGTTCTCATTACGTGTCCTGCCCATGCCCATTTCCTTTTCTTGATTTCAACTAAGATATCATTAACTCGCGTTTGTTCCCTCACCCAATCTGCTCTTTTCTTATCCCTTAACGTTACACCTATCATTCTTCTTTCCATAGCTCGTTGCGTCGTCCTCAATTTAAGTAGAACCCTTTTCGTAAGCCTCCAAGTTTCTGCCCCGTACGTGAGCACTGGTAAGACACAACTGTTATAAACTTTTCTCTTGAGGGATAATGGTAACCTGCTGTTCATGATCTGAGAATGCCTGCCAAACGCACCCAAGCACATTCTTATTCTTCTGATTATTTCTCTCTCTTGATCCGGATCCGAGGTCACTACCTGCCCTAAGTAGATATATTCCCTTACCACTTCCAGTGCCTCACTACCTATCGTAAACTGCTGTTCTCTTCCGAGACTGTTAAACATTACTTTAGTTTTCTGCAGATTAATTTTTAGACCCACCCTCCGGCTTTGCCTCTCCAGGTCAGTGAGCATGCATTGCAGTTGGTCCCCTGAGTTACTAAGCAAGGCAATATCATTAGCGAATCGCAAGTTACTAAGGTATTCTCCATTAACTCTTATCCCCAGTTCTTCCCAATCCAGGTCTCGGAATACCTCCTGTAAACACGCTGTGAATGGCATTGGAGAGGTCGTATCTCCCGCTCTGACGCCTTTCTTTAGTGGAATTTTGTTGCTTTCTTTATGGAGGACTACGGCGGCTGTGGAGCCGCTATATATATCTTTCAGTATTTTTACATACGGCTTGTCTACACCCTGATTCCGCGATGCCTCCATGACTGCTGAGGTTTCGACTGAATGAAACACTTTCTCGTAATCAATGAAAGCTATATATAAAGGTTTGTTATATTTCGCACATTTTTCTATCACCTGATTGATAGTGTGAATATGGTCTATTGTTGAGTAGCCTTTACGGAATCCTGCCTGGTCCTTTGGTTGACGGAAATCTAAGGTGTGTGTCTAATAACAGGGATGAATTTAGCCCATTGCCCTGGCAAAACTACAAATGCCACCGAGAATAAATTTAGCGATAAGAGTAGAATACTTAGAATAATCTATATGCGCGGTTAAATGAGTTGGATAAAACAGAGCTTTTAAAAAAATGTCTTAATCAAGTTTTTAGAACGTGTCATTCGCCCGCAATCAGCTATGCGTCTCATTGTTCCGACAGAGCGGTGGGTTACATCTTTATATTTCGTGGAAACGGCAGAGGTGGTCATGCTAAGGGCCACTTCAGGCACAAGCTTAACCAAGAACTGGTCAGGAACAGACCACGAACTGGTCAAGTTAGAAGCTTTCGACATAATTACTGAACCCTCGATATTTTGTTTTGTTTTCTTCCCAATATTAATGCGTCGTAAGACATTCATAGTTGGTTTCTCCGAGGCTCTCGGTGAACTAATCAAGGTATCTTAGTTTCATTTAGCTAAAATAATGAACACGTTATGGATAATATGTTAGCTACGTTCAAAGTGAGGGTACAAATTACGACGATTGTGGTAAATTACGCGTGCGAGCAATCCAGAGCTTTATCAATGAGTTTTACGAGCAGAGTGGAATTTATCCCGCAGCAGTGCGAGAAATGAAAACGAAATAGAGGTCAAATCTAGCAAACATAGGAGTGGATGCTATGGTTAATATTATGGCGAAGTAACATGTGTGCTGGTAATGACTCGCTTTTAAGAATTGCAACAATAAGTGCTCGAAATCCTTATATGCGGACAAGGTTTCAAATAGAACTGTCATTTAGGGGCAACTTCTAAATCTGTAATTACACGAAACTTAAAATAATATTTCAACTGCTGAAAAGAAAGAGGTTCACCAGAAATTGGTTTAAACATCCATTGACGTTTTCTGATTTCTTTTCTTGTGAACATTGCAAGCCTTTTATGCCGACTCGACATTGTTGTGTATAACCTTCACAATACTATTGCCTTAACAAGCGATAAACTCGTGCTGTAGACCTATGCATCTTCCACTTGATTCGTTTCGCTAAGCAATGGTTCTCCAATAGCCCACTACATAGCAGGGTAGATAACGCAACAAGTTCTTTTGCATTTTTCTTGAAAGTACGAGCATTGTCAGAGTAAACAGTTACAGGTACGTCACGATGAGTCGTGAATCGCTGAAAACAGAGCAAAAAAAAGATATCGGATTAATCTGACGCCAAATCTTAATGAATGCGTCTTGTTACAGCACATCTGAAAGGTGCAATCGATGATTCCAAAGTGTGTGCGTGTGGGGGGGGGGGGGGGCGGTGAGCAGTTCTAATGTACAAAGATCTTTCAAAATATATCTCCGCTTTAAAAAAAAAGGATGGAATTGTCTCGCTAGGTTGTGGAGCCATAAATGCAGTGCATGGTTCTGCTGGCTTTTATAAAAGCATTGCACTGCGTAATCCTTTTCTTCACCATTTGTCTTCCTCTGGGAATCCAGAATTTTTCACGCATCTCAGGCAGTGTGTATTGGATGTCACCATGAATCATCTGCCCACGAGTGTCACGAACAATCGGCTTTGTGAACAACGTTCCCAGGGGCAGTCGCAGCGGATGTTTCACTTCTTCGGTCTCTGCGGCGAACAGAAGACGTCCCCAAGTCCGCCGTCTCTGGGACGAGTTCAAGTATACATTCCCAATCTTGAGGCTTCAAGGACTTTGTTCCAATGCATAATTACTACGCACTTGAATTATTTCTTTGCCACAAGACTTCTTCGCGCGCCTTTCAACCTGCTGTTTTCCAGCATCGTCTACTTATTCGGCTGTAAGCGCGGTATTCTTCCTTGTGGCCCTATGTCTATAGTTTCTTATGAATCAAATTTACCATGCGGTGACACGCAAAATACGCGTCAGGTTGCTGTATCTCTGAGGTCTGAGGACCCAGTATAGGTGTTAAAGTACTGTGGGTGAAAAAAAAACTACAGATACGCTGGTGCCTTGTATCCACAAATTAATTTTTTTAGCCAAGCCCACTCACTCAGGGGGAAGCCTAATTCCGCCGATTACACTACTCGCGCACCGTCAGCGTGCTGGCCGTGTCGTCGTATTTGTTTTTGTGACCGGACTATTGTGGAACATAGCAGTGCTCTACAGTACCTTCAAAGCATAGCTAGCACGTTCTGTCGCGCCTCTTATGCTACCGCGTCTCCATTCGATCCAGTTCTTTCTAAATGTCTTCGCCACGTCATTTTTGTCTTCTGAAGCCAAGAAGGCTCATTCTATCACACTCTATGTACCTTTACAGTCCGCAATTATATCCCATACGTTAGAAGCCGAGCAGGATTTTCTTCTCCTAGGTAATGTCGCCAACACGGCTTGTCGCAATGCTGCTGAAGTTCAGCGACTCTGTTTACGACAGACTGCTTTTATTTTGAAGGATTATCTTCTATCTATTGTAAGGTTAAACAAGGTTTAATAAGGTAAGGTTTCTTTAAATGACCCAACACTTAGCTTGGCTAACAGAAGCTCAATATGTACGACGTGTTTGCTTTTCGTCCTCATGTAGGCACAAGCCCTGTGAGTTCTCTGATTGGCGTCAAAAAAGATGTGTAGCCACCGTTCGTGAGCATCTGATTGGGCGATTACGTCAAGATTGACTCGCAAGGCACGAAGTTCAGGTAAATCAAAGGCAATATAACATAAATCTACTCGAAAGATTTTTATTCCAATTCTGTAATCAGCTTTCGATGATTGGTCAAAACCCTTTCGGGCCACCCCCACTGCGCGCGACGTCACGAAAACTGCGAAAACACCGCATCTGATATTATATGTGCACACCGATTATGCATGATTTGACAGAACGAAAGAAAAATGTTAATTTAATATGCGACGCCTTCTTCGCCATTACCGAAAAAGGCGTAATTTCCCCAATTGTTTGGCCAAACGTTTCCGGGCTGCGCCCACTTCGCCTGCCTGTCCCGCGACGCCACAAGATCACGAAAACTCACCGCGTCAAAGTGACTTGTACACGTTAAGGACGCATCAGTATGCCGAACAACTTTTTTGCTGAATAGCCGGAGACGCCCCATGTGCCGGAAGGAATCGAAGATGGCTGCCCATCGATAGCTCTGACACGGGCTGCTCCCACCTGCCCGCAAGCATGGGTTTATTTGCCTATAATAAAGCTTCTTCCGTGACCGTGTAACGTTTTCGAGCACTTTCGGCACGTTTACGACCTCATTCTGCCAACTCTCCTTTGCTGCGAATCCGTTTTAGCATCATTCTTAAGCTTCCGTTGCATGCCACCGTGATTTTAGACCAGCCACCGCAAGGTAAGGGAAAGCGGACCAATCGCAGACGCCGGTCCAACAATCTTCATTCGGTTATCTGATTTCACTTTGCTGGCTCGGCGCTATCGAAACTCTCTCCCCTTGAGCGTGTTGCTTACCTCTTTTCAGTCAATTAGATAACAGAAACTTGGCAATGTATATAATACTATTCGCTTTGAAACCAACAGAAGCGTCATCCTATAAACGAGAAGTGCGTTTGATTGGGCCTTTCAAGCAACGCTGCGGGTTACCGCCCGATGCTTGCGTCGGTGGTTACGCAAATTTGACGTCAGGAGATTGGAATAAGAACAGATTGAAATAGTTTTACGTTATAGGGCCGCATCACCTTTTTAATTGTGTCTGAGTGTCATACGGCAACGCCGCATCCCAGGCTACGTTTAATTTAGATACTTAAAGGGCCATTAAAGAGAAATGATTTCTTCTGCATCAATAAAATACCCTTCTACGATACTAAAAGCACCACTCTTACCATAATAAGGCCCTTGGTAAGCCAGAAAAAGCGCAAGACCGAAAGACGGGTGGCGACGCCTGGTGACGTCATGGATTTTGATGGCATTCTCTAGGGCCTACTTATATAGTGGTCTAGATTGAGTACATTGTGTTCTAAAGGAACCAAATATTAAACATAGCAAGTTTCGGCAACGTTTACTCATCCAACGCGGCCCAAATGCGAAAACATACTTTGGAATCCCTGGCGTCACACTGACGTACCTTCGTCGGGTTTCGGCGCGTAACTCAAATACTGATACTTCGACCTTCATTTGCTCACGTAATAATCAAAGTGTTATTTTCAAATGACTGCCTGAAGGGTTCTCAAACAATGCTTTATTAGTCTAGACTGATATATTGTTTCGCTTTAGTGTCCATTTAATGAAAAAATTGCCGACGATTACCTTACTTCCTAATGCGAAATTTGAGCGCAGCAAATAAGCTGTTTCACCTTTTCGATAGATTGAGGCAAAGAAATCGAGCAACACATGTATGCGCTATCACAGAATTTTTTTTTATTTTTCACACGTATTCCTTTAACAAAGACTCCACTAACAGTTCTTGACAGTCATGAAGGAAGCTTTGTGGTCGGAGAAATAGACTGATATATGTTCGACTTGGTACACCAATGCCTAATTCTCAAAGACGAGATCTATACAAGTGCCTCGCGAGGTTGTCACAGGCGTGGGACGCGTTACGAGCAAGAGGAACGGGATGTTCTCCCGCATAAGTGTTAGGAAATTGCTGTTTGTCTTTATGTCAAGCCGCCACCGATCTGGCTCTCTGATTGCCACCGCACAGGGCGAACGGCAGCGGCAATTTCGGCTCGGGCGGTGCACATATACAGATCCGCCGCCACCGATCTGGCTCTCTGATTGCCACCGCACAGGGGTTGCATTGGAGGAGGAGCGAAGAAAGGAATTAAGTTCGAGCCGGCGCTTTGACAACCGGAGACTCGCAGGAAGAGGGGGGAGGGGGGCGGCGTGTACACCCAGCGGCAAACGATGGGGGCAGAAGCGCGCGCAGCAAGCGGACAACACGATAAGGGAGGAGGGAAGAGATAGCAGCGACTGACTGATGCCGCTGACGCCGATAGTGAGTCAACCCCAGCTGCGGAGTTGGTTTCAGGGACAACGAATAACCGGCGCGTCGGCAACTGAAGAGCACCCTATCCGCTACACAAGAACAGGGGGGGGAGGGGACCCTTTCCTCCTCTTTCTGCATGGCGGCGACGGTGTTCTATGCAGTCACGTTATCTTGACTCTCTAGCGGCGTCAGCGGCATCCAGCGGTATCAGTCGGTCGCTGCTAGCGCTGGGGGGATGAAAGGGGGGCGGAGCTGGTTACGAGGCCGACGACGACGCCGACGCGAAACGCAGGAACGGACGCCAAAGAGCTGCGCTCTAAAAAGTAGCTTCCTGTATCGTAAACGATGCTATAAATCCAAATGGGTCTAATGTCCTCGCTACAATCTGCAGCACCATGTTATTTCAATTTGCCTCTTTCTACAATGATCGAAGTATGGATTTTGTAGCGAGGGCCATTGTGTCCTTTTTGGAGTGCAACACAAGTCTTAGAATTTTGTTTGCAGAGCCAGTATCAGCCATTTCTTCGCTCTCAGTAAAAGGTTGTCCCGAAGGTTATGAATTAGAACTCCGTTTCCCGAGTCGCATGCTGCCAGCGTCTGTGATTTCATTTGCACGATGGAAAACAATTTCACCATCTTTATCTTTATATCTTCCGACTAATAAGTAATCGATGTAGATTGAGCGCGCCAATAAATCTCACCGTTTTGCAAGGAGTCTTTTATTCACGAGAAGTGGTGCCTCCAAGTAGCATTTAGAAAAAAAAACGGAGTTGCTGTCATGCCTTCGGTCATCCTCCACATCTCGAAGTCCGCGTCCGAGTCACTTGCAGAGGCGAGGGACTTGTACTAAAGAATATATAAGGGGCGTCTCTGTTTTCCTTTCGAATGCTGATCTGGAGGAAAACCTTTGCTATGTCGGGAGTGAGGGTAATGATGTGCAGCCGGAAGCGGAGTAGCAGTTAGACAAGGTATACAATAAGCTTCGGTCTTTTTTCGAGTTGCTAATTCAGAGTAGTGCTGCCAGGAGGACCATGCGAAGATGCATCAAAACTACTAGGACTCGAGTAGTAATAGATTCGCTCTCGAGAACTGCGCGGTGGGGCGTATAATGAACAAGTGAATTTTTATTCACGCTCATGGTGTTCCAATTTGATGTAGTTACGGATAATGTTGTCGCACTCTGAACCGAAGTGCATATTGCGCACCACTTTCTTTCCGTGGACTTCAATTCGTCTTAGAGTTTCAGGTTTATTTCCTTCCGGATGACCGTAATTCTGTTTCCGAAATAAAGAGAGCAGCCTCGTACCTACTCCATTGACGAAGTTGAGGCGCAATTTAGGATCTTCAGAACGATCTCATCGTTATGACAACCATTGGCTTGATCCTGTATACGAATGTTTCCAAGTTCCCGGAATTTCCCTAATACGTCTTCGATTGACTCATCCGCTGCGCTGGCACGCATTACGTAGACGTCTATTGCAACATTGGCGACACCGTTGACTAAAAGAGGTCCTTGAAACAACTATCCAAACTCCGAAGAAGGAGCCATCATATGAGAGCTGTGACTATAGCCTTGAATTTCTCCCGTGATAAATATTCACAGACTGTGCGCACTAATATGTAGACTGATACCGGGTACGGTCGCCATACGTGGCTGCAGAAGCTCGTCAGCAATCCTGTGTCCAATTTCGATGTACTTTGCAAATTCACCCTGTATTGCAACCTGGGTCAGTCGTTAGAATTGCACTTCAGTCGTTTCGACTGCATATACTGTTCCGCTATTGGCGGCGAGGAGTTACGGAGTCGCCATCTATCGGAAGCGCCTCGCTGGCGTAGTATGAGGGATCACGTGGCGCGCTCCTCGTAGGTTCTGCTGTCAGCGCTCACTGAAAACACCACGCGCGAGCTCTCCCGGACATTTCTGTAAGTACGTTCGAAACGAGAGAAGTTTCTTATTGTCTAAATAATAATCTTGGGCAAACTGAAAGCACACAATCGTTTACAGACGCTGTCGCTTTACCGAATACGTACAGTGAACGCCACTGCGCGCGGTCGCCGCGATGGAGTCTCCCAAACCGGCTTCTTGCGTGAAAGGTAAGTAAACGCTGAGAGCAAGCTATCTGAAATACGTTCTTATAGTGTTTGTATAACTAAATGGAGCGTAATAGAATGAAGCCTCAATGCAGCGATCGCGCAGATTCGCAGCGACCGACTGCGCGTCTGCATGCTTGTCCGCGCACTGTTTCGCTTTCTCCGCGCGCACTTTTTCGCACCGTGCCATGAGCTTTAGGCCGCAGAATATGAGCATTTGACAGTATACAAGCAACCATTGTTGCGTGGGCGCTATCAGAGCTGTTCAAAAATAATTTCATTGTAGAGACTTCGACGCCTACGGGGACTGTGATGTGCCGTCGCGACGATTCAATCTTTTTTTTCTTCTAAATTCTTTGACCTTTCGATACTATTTCTCGAGTTGCGTCGCACTGTATGTTTATCGGTGTTCTCAGCGTGCAATTCCCCGCTGCTCCTTTTTTGTAATCCAGTGCATTAATTCATAACACAAACATGACCATATGCCATGCTTTTTTTAAATGTGCTTCTTACCGCTGCCTTTCCTCCACTGAACTTGCCATTTGCTATAGCATCGACAAGTTCACAGACCAAACCGTCATGACATTAGTCGGGCAGCGGACTCGGGCGAGCGTCTCAGTGCGCGTTTTCAGAACATCGCAGACCGGGCGCCGTAGCAGAAATCTTCCTCGCGTCTGTGCTTGCTGCATACCCGAGTTGTAGCCGATGACTGTTTGCCGGTTTTATGTTTCGCGAGCCAAGCTTCACACAGCTTCTTGTCCTGCGGCTACGTATGAATAAGGCTGACACCGTGCTCCGTTGCGTGCGTCCGGCATTGCGGCACCGAGCAGTAGCCTACCATGTTGTGCGCCTTCAAAGGCAGCCTCTACCTATTGTAGTGCTTTCAAGCGTTGTAAAGGAGACACTCGAAGCGGGAAAATCTCGCCACTAAATGAGGACCGCAGCGTACGAGGGAATTTAAACTCTCGATTTCAGCTCGCTTCGGCGCGGCCGAAGCAGCCGACGCGGCCGCTATGTCCACGTGATCCCTCCTAGCACGTCACGCCGACGGTGGCGCCAGCTTTTCCAGTGGTGGAGCTCGAGGCCAATACTGACTAGTACGCTATAGCTAACATCCACAATTCGATGTTCTTGTGGTGGAAGTCTTGTTTTGCTTGAAGCTATTGAGATGTACAGTGGTACAGCCAAGTGGTTTGAGACCTAATGCTTTGGGCCCGTCCTCGGTGGCTGAAAATTTTTGCCTTCTAATGTGGTAGCCGGGTTACTCTGTCTTGGTTGTCACGTCGGATCATCTGACACGGGTGATACATACCTGCTGCTACACGTATCCCACTTTGCTTTTAGCTGACAACCCTTAGTAAACCCTTAGCCGACAACCCGATCACGCTTAGTACAGCGAGAACGGTGGTAATCCTTCGTAAGCATTTCCAGCTTTTCTTCCCTGCAGAAAGACAAATCGCAAACTTCAACCGCGTGTTTTTCAGAGCCGTAAATGTGCGCGCTTTCTCCTTTATTGTGTTGGAAAGCGGACAATGCTGAAGTAATGAGCACTTGAGATTCGTTCTTGTCAGCAGTATGCTGCCCGACAGACATGCCTCGTTAGCCCAAGCCGCTTACTTTCCTGCTTCTCACCTCAAACGGATACCCCAGAAGGTCTTGACCTTCATTCCACACAGCTGTTGTCGCTGAAGTTGCAGCTGTCGCCGATACAGAGTCAGTGTCAGCGCGTGGTTTGCATAGTTTCATATTTGCTACCTGACGATGCTAACCCACGGCTATATCTTAGGGCAAAGCCTTGAGAAGAATGTATCTCGTCGTTGTTGAGTAACTAGCACTGGGTGATTTTGAATCCCTTTCATCCCCTGAGGTTACATGGTCTATAAGACGGCGCATTTCATTAATATCGTCTTGAATGAAAAGTGATGGTAGAGACCATATAGCTGTGGCACGTTCTCGAACCATACCACGGACGACACCAAATAGTGTGGTTAGAATGCTATAGCAGTCGCCTGTCGCTAGCACACCGTCAATAGAACCAGCTACTACTCCGCGTGAAAGAGTGTAGAAGTACTGAAGTTTATCACTTTTAGCAAGACATTCTTTTGCATTGTGCGGCAGTTCGCGCGCGCGCTCAGGAAAACTGTCAGGAATAAACATTGGTCAATTAAGGAGATTCCAAACCGTTGTGTTAAGGAATGTCATAAATATTTCCACTCATCCTGCTGAAAATGTTACACAATGTATATTTGAATTCTCGCAAGAGCGTTCGCGCTCTATACATGTAGTCGACATTAGCAATTGTAAATGAGCATTCCTACAGAAATATTCTTTTGTTCTAAACAATTCGGCGACGGCTACGGACCATCATGAAAATGTCATAAATTTGTTCAGTGCATTTGGTACGTTAGTTATTTCTCCCCCCTGAGTGCGTGAGCCATAAACTTGTAGGTTCATAAAGACGCACGAAGTGTTTGTAAAGTTGTGCTCATAGCGAGTGCGCAGCTTTGCAGAATGCTACTACATGTTCTCTTTGAATTAGGCATCTTCATTCAAGTTGAAGAAAATGAACACGTTAAAAATGGCTAATTAAGCTTTAGAGAAGTTATTTCATTTCACTTGCTACAGTTTTGATAAGTGTGACTGTCACGGTGCGGCATTATTCGATTCGGCGAAGCACCGATCAACGGGCGCCAAAAGGGTCATTGTAATAGGAACCGACGAGCAAGACGGTTATTGCCGGCCACTCGGGCAAGCGGTCGAAAGGAGTCGAAGGCAAGTTTAGAGATTGTGAGCTTTTTGTCGTCGGCGCCACCGTTACGCCTTGACAGCTTTTTGTATGAATCCCTGTCGTCGGCGCTACCGTGACGCCCCGGCGGTTTTTTGTAGGAACCTCTGTGTACTCTCAGCCCTGCGCGAGCAGAAGCTTACTAATAAGGCGGGGGCGTGAATACTCCGAAGTATGTGGTGTCTGTGCAATCCTGTGTCCACGAAGGGCTTACAGAGTATGTGGGGCCTCTGTGCAATCCCGTGTCCACGAATTGCTGTCAGTGTCTGTGTGCCGACAGC
The DNA here is from genome assembly GCF_050947875.1 of Dermacentor variabilis. Lineage (NCBI taxonomy): Eukaryota > Metazoa > Arthropoda > Arachnida > Ixodida > Ixodidae > Dermacentor > Dermacentor variabilis. The sequence goes on along the minus strand of NC_134569.1, from coordinate 201,368,150 downwards.
GCCGTATGGCCGGCTGCCGTCGTTTGCCCTATGTTTATGAACGAACAATAGAGGCCCGGCACGTACTCAAGGGTGTGCGTGTGTGGTGCAATACGAGTGCGCGAACTCTATCAGCAGAGGGGGGGGGGGGGAAGCACCCGTTTCCACGCCCATAATTAAAAGGGGCGTGGCCAAGACTTTAGGAACAGCCAGTATACAATTGAGTGAACTTGACTCGATCGTCACCGATACCTGCCGTCCTCCAACCCAGGGAACTAGGGAAAGGCGAAGTCACTTAAGCGCAGGTTTTAGACCGAGCTATGCCGTCTAGAGTCTAGAAGCTGAGCCTGCAATCTGCCGAGAAACCTCAAGGAGCTAGTGCCATCCAATATCGCCTGGGCCGCCTAGCCACGTCTGAACTGCGAGTTACTAGTTGGCGTAAGAGACGACCAACCAACGGCTGCAACGAAGCTCATGGTAGTTCCCCTCACGTTAACTCAACCTGCTCGAGGGAAGGCGTCATACCTAGACTAGAGATCGGCTTGCCAGCGTTTTTCGGAAACGCTCTGCCGTCGACTCCAAGCTGTATGGACTTGCTGCAGCTGCACGGCCTTGCGTATGCTATCATTTGTTTTCTTTGGAACTCTGTTTACTTGACCACCGTTAAGTGTGTTTTGTGTAGTGTTAATTTCCACATTTACTGTTAACCGTTCATTGCATTTCTTTTGTATTCATCATTGATCTAGATTAAGTGCATGTGTATTAAAGTTCTTGTGTTATTTGTGTTTGTTTCAATCTTTGTGTCATGGTCAATCGATGAATATTTTTTTTCTGCTTTTCTCCCTACTCTGACTCCTTCGCTGTGTTCGCTTGAGTACAGAACGACCAACCGCCTTGTATACCCCACCGATGACTCCGCGCCGACGGTGAACGGGTGACAAGCCGTGACAGTGACGAAGTTTAAAGAAGTACATGCACAAAAATTCCGTCTGTCATATTGTCTTCTTTTTCTTTGTTATTACATAGCCGTTGACCTTATAACTACAGCATGGCACCACAATTCCTCGAACGCGAAAGCAATCGTGAAATACAGCCCCAAACTAAAGTGACCAGTTCACAACTTGCGCTAAATGGGGTGAAGCGTTTTGGTGTAGTGTATGCTTATACGGACTCCTCTACACTTCACGAAAATCGCAGGTAGTGAAGACGTGGCATCAGAAACTGCTGACGCACGCGTCGGTCAACCTGGCCAAAGCCATTTGGAAGGGGAAAAAAATTCTACGAGGCACTGGCCTGCCGCAGCAGTTGCAGATCGCGCAATGACCGTGCAGCCGAAAGCCGGTCCCACCCCGCAGAGGCCTTTCTTTTTCTTTGTCACTCTTCGCTTCTCGGCATTCGACGCGCGATGATAAGCTTGGTACTCTACCGTCGCTTCCTCTCATAATGCGCAGCGCCCCTCTCACCATATCTGCCTTTTATGCTGTCATCGGAAGCTTTCAACGAAACCATTATAACTCGGCATCAAACACTGCATCGACTGGTGCATCCTTGATAACACGTGACCCCTAGGACCCCGATTTTCATGATGTCTAGAAGACCGCTTGCTTGAAACCCTGCGGCAAGAAACCGTGCTCCAGTTGGCACGTGTTTTGAAATTCGCACGCTGAAGTATGGCATAATTTATTATTTGCTCAAGGTGCGAAGACCTTATGTACCACACCATGATTACAGTGCCAACCAGAGATATAGCTTGGTTAACGTACCGGTCTTTCATTTGACTTTCTCTCTCTGTCTCTCCGCAGCTGTTCCTTGAACCAAAAGAAAAAAAATATGTAAGAATTGGAACAGTTTTGTGCCAGTACACTTCTGGAACATACGAATAAAAAAAAAATTCCGGGCACAGGTAGCGCATTCGGAAGTCGCATAGCCTACCGAAAGCCCACCGAAAGAATATACTCTGGCATGTCTGAATACAGTAGTGCATGGCGCCTCATTTTAGGGAGTTTTTTTTTCTGTAAATTTCCGTGCGAAAGAAGACAGTCCTCCGCAGTTCTAACGATAGCACCGCACGTTTTCCCGGAAGATGGTGGTACGCGAATGCTTCTTTTTTTTTTCTTCGAGCCTGTTTTAACCTAAAGGCACCAGTGCGGTAAGCCCCTGTACGGAAAGCCCCTGTCGGAGGTCCCTGTACGGAATTTTCCCTCTATATCTGAACTTGAACTGAACCTAAAAGCGTAAAACCAAGAGTGTGAAGCCTAACCCGAAACGAGCCTGGACAATTTGAGGTTCAACATCACGATTTCAACCAGTTCTGTCATTAATGCAGGCAGTCACGTTGTAGTAAATGCTTATGTACTACAGTTAGTTAAAATAGCGCACTCAAGATTCCGCATACATAAGTCGACGCAGCCATGCTTGGACACAAAATAATAAAGCGCCACAGAAGTCGAACTGGCTCCCATGGTTAACAGCGCACGCTATTACGTCACCTGCCTTCGAGCTATGCGCAAGGTTACCATCGCAACAAAGTAATAATTCCCAAAACCCATAGCAGCGAGTCATATAAACAACTTGCAGGAGCCGTGTGGGGCTGCGACTAACGCTCTTAACATCGACACAGAGGGTCTCTCTCTCTCTCTATTATTCAGCGACCTTTGTGCGATGCCCCACATACGATATGAAAGCTGCATTATTGCTGCAACGCGCTGACTCAGGTCATGCAGCATTTCTGAAAGCATTTAGTAATACGTCGTGGTAATAAAGCCGGCAGCATGACAGTTGCCTAGATTTCTGAATCCGTGTTTATCCTTCCATCTCGATCCATGAAATGTCGTTTCGATATAACATCGGTTAATCAATCAATCGGTCGATTAACAAATCACTGGAGAATTGAATGTTCAGTGTTCAAGATAAGTGCGGACTTAGAACATTACTTACATACTTAAATGTAAGCGTTTTGTTCCACGCAGTATTGTGCGCATATAAGAAACAAACTCAGTTTGTGCATTTGGCAAGCGTTAACTTAGCCCTGGATTGGTAAGATGCCCGCTTAACAGAGCTATGGTAACTATGGTGATTTCTTTAGGCTACTTCGATGCGGAAAAACGTTCCATCGAACTCTAGCGTAGTACAGAAACCCAAGGCCGGCCGTAAGCATGCTACGCCGTAAACATTAAGTCATCGCAAAGCGCACGAAAATGCTTAGGACGAAAGGTCAGAAGTGCTCTTCAACGTCTTCCAAAAGCAAACAGCATCTATAATGTCGAGTTTCTTTGACGGAGCCTCGGGCGTCGGCACGTATATAGCGATGGTCGGTTTCGATTTACAGACGCCCAACGGAGTGCTCCCACTCAACAATGAAATAGAAACGACCTGCGGACGTCACATAAAGCTCGACAGCAGCCTCGATTTTCCGAGCTCGCGTTCAGCTTGCGTTGTTAAAGTGGTCCGCAAAACGTGAAAGAATAACAGCGAACGACAGCGACAAAAAGTGGAAGTATGCGATCTGCTCGGGTGTCGTTGACAGCATTCCGACGTGGGTTGCCTACAGCCAGTGTGGCGCTCGTATGGCTGCAGTGGCTTGTTTGCGGACGGCACGAAGGCAGCAGAAATAGCCCCACGAGTACGATTGATCCCTCGATCAGTTGTAGGTTGAAGGACTCGCACGTGGAGCGTAGGTGTCCCACGCAGGGAGCTATATATACGGCGAGAGAATCGCCGAGCAGCTAAAGGACAAAATACGGTTTCTGCAGCTGTAATTCGGATTCTCTTGTGCTTTCGCGCTTTGAACGCTTTATCGTGGAGGTGAGTTTGGCACGAAAGGCACATTATGCATGAGATCATAGAAGACTGTTTGGAAAGCGGCGGGGAAAAGCGTTGAACGCTGCTTCAACTGCCGCTCACCTGTCGAACGGACGCCTGCTACGCTTACGAGTATTCTTGATGCTCCTTCGGGCGGCCGCACGTTCATGTAGGTCCGGCCGGTCTACGAGGTGAGGTGACGGTCTGGCTTCGAAGCTTCCACCACTTATGCTCATGAATGTCGTACTTAATGCAGAGCGATGCGACTCTGATGGACGGTGTGGAGGGCATCTATTTCTTTTCCATTTGCGTGGATCATCCCTGTTTATAGATTGCACCTCCAAGAAGATGCCTTGTTGAAGCTGTGATGTGTCCTTTACTTCTGAAGCAAAGAAAAACGACTTTCCGATTCGGCTGTTGCTTTCAAGTGATCGCAGAGTGATGAACGCAGCGTTTCGTGAACCATAGCTGACTGGAATTCCTTCCTTCTCGCACTACAGCTAAAAAGTGAGAGGATGTTTGCGCCCAAGATGTTTAGTTTCTTCGATTGGCATGAACGTCTTCATCGTATAGAATCCTTCGCCCATCTCAGACTGCTCTTTGAATGATGACAAACTTCACGATTTGCTTAGAGATTCTAGGTTGTTTGAACACTGCTGAAAGTATGGTGCTGGGGCAGAGCGCTTGACGCAATTACAGCAACGTTAGGTCCTAATTCCGCCAACATGCTCCTCTATAAATCAAAGGTGGAACACAGTGCAGCTTCATTTATTAAAATGATGGGATTCACTGTTAGCCACGCAATACTTTGAGAAGGACAATGATTAGCGCTCTTGTAGAGTGCTCGCGAGAAACAAGAACAAATTCGGTATAAAAATTATGTTATGTAATGCTTTCTTCTTTACGGTATTATTTCTCACATGTTGCTTGACAATGCGACTTTAATTTTGTTTTCCGCTATGAGTAACACGATTATCTGCTGTCATTATTGAAGATAAGAGGAAGTGTGATGTCTCGGCCTGTAAACAAGAAAAAGAAAAGAAAGAAGAGGAAGAAACAAAATATATGGCGGAACCAACACATTTACTGGCGTCTGTATTTGGCGAAGCTTTCTTGAATCGCTTTAATTAAACCTAAGGACACCGATAAAGCGTGTAATCGTATTTCATTTTCAATATATGTAGCTGTTAACATCTTCAGCTTAAATAAAACGCAACTTGACATGGTCTCACCGTATGCGACGCGAACTTCGAGGCCAATTGGATGGTTTCCGAGTAGCGAAAGAAACAACGTGAGCCGAGGTGCGTGTACGGAGACATGGCGATGCATTTTTTAACGCTTCGTTGTCTCTGGCGTTATTTGTGTTTATTGTATACATGTATGCTGATTTGACTTGCTAGCTTTTTTCATGTGACCTGTGTTGTGAGTTGCCTTTTCGACATTTGTGCGAGATCAGTTTATGTTCCAATATGTTTTATGTGTTTTCTATTCTCAGCTGTTTTTAGTTCATTTTGCCCTTATGTAACCTGTCCGCCTCATATTATTGTTCTTATTAGCTTGCTTTTGTTCAGTGTCGGCGTGTTATTTAATTTTAACATATATTTACGCCAAGTTAAAAGAAGCAACTGGTGTCGCCAAAAGGCGTCAAAGTCTCCTAAGTCATCACCATCAGTATCATCAGCTTATTTATATGCGCACTGCAGGATGAAGGCCTGTTCCTGTTCTCCTAAATATCATGTATTAAAATTTGTGACAGAATACATATTACGATATATTTCTAAGGTAATGCGTTAGCATTTAGGGAATATAGCGACACGAGGTATTGCCGCCGTGTAAACGAGTTATGCATGAGGCGTGTGCGGCAGCGGGACTGCTCTTTCGCGTTTCCCTAAGCACACGCGGTGCCATATAGAGCAGCCGCCGCTAAGATTCCGCATGGCCTCCGAAATGCATGGCTCGCGCCGGTCAGTACGAACGCTGAAAAGCGCGTCATGCGACAACCGGGCTCCTCTCTCGTGCTTCTTCCTGGACAGGCTGCGCCATGCGCTGCCGAGAAGTGCGCGCGTGGCCTCGAAGAAGAGAAGCGTGGCGCGCCGGTGCCTACGAAGGCGGAGAATGGTTCCCTCGCTTGTCGCACACTCGATTGCACATACTCAGTTACCCAAGTTAGTGAGAGGTTCATTGAAGTGTAGCGCATACCCAGTGCATTTGTGGCGCAATCTGCAAGTGCGTCAGGTTGCTCTCCTTGAGAATAGCTTGTGACGTGGGCCCGATTCTGATCATCATCGGAGAAACTTAAGGGATCTTTTTCGTCATTGTAGAGTGGCACGCTCCCGCCGGCACACACCTAGTTACCCAAGTTGGCGTCAAAGACGTTCGCTAAAGAGCGGCAAAGACCTCCAGGCGCGTACCCAGTGACCCAAGTTGGCAGCAAAGCAGTTCATTGAAGACCAGCAAAAACTAAATAGCACGAGCCCAGCGGTCCAAATCAATGTAAAAGAATTTCTTCGAACAGCGGTGCTTACTACCGTGCAACACTACAGGCCCATCTTCGAGGCAAGCATCGTCTTCCTGATGTTTGTCAGGAAATGGGCATTTAGGTGGCCGCGGCAAGTAGGAAGAAAGCAATTCTTGTCGTTATGAGGGCACGAGAGGTAACTGAGGAGGAAGCGGAAGAAATTTGGGGAGAAATTCTTGAGAAGAGAAACGAAAAAAAAAACGATATGCGCGTGGCGGTAGAAGAGAAAAAAGGCGCGAGGAGGCAGAAGATCAGAAAAGGAGCGAAGAGTGAGATAACGCTCTTGAAAGGACAGAACTGGAAATCGAGCAAAACCGAATCAGCTCGCGCGTTCTAGCCCCATTTCTGATGGAGACGATACGCCTAAACTGAAAATAAAGGACCTAATGCTATTGTACAGGATAGGCGGTGATATCGCACTTCGTCTCTTGTGAAACGTTCATGTGAAAAGATGGGGCTCGACGAAAGCCTTTGGTCCGGAAAACTTATTTCACTTATCCCAGTAGAGGCCGCGCAAGTGCTCGCAGCCTTGGCTAAAGAGGACTACGAGAACCAGGGGAATGTGAAAACCGTGCTTCTTCATAAATACCGCCTCTCGGTCGAGGCATTTCGACAACGGCTTGAACATGCAAAAAGGTGCAGCGAGTCTCACACTGATTTCGTGTACGAGCTAAAATCTAAATGAAGAGAGTGGCTCAAAAGTACGGAAGTGTATGGCAACCACGGCAAGGGTGCTTGAATGCATAGCACTGGCTCATTTTTACCGAGTTCTTTCAGAAGTAAGGCTTAGGCTGCAGGACAGGCTCCCAGTGGTGGACGTGGAGAAAGCAGCACCGCTCGCGGAGGAATATTGTACGCGCCGAAAGTTCCAGGAGAAACCTATTCAGGAAGACAGTTTAGTCAAAGGGGACTATTCTTTAAGGCCGTTTTCCTCTCGCAACTCATTGTTGCCTAATAAGAAATCATCTACGAGCAATGAGTTCAGCAAAGGGGTATCGACTAGAAATGAGGCGTCGAGGGAAGGGCTAGTAAAGACAGCCCAGTCGGCTGAGCAAGCTAAAGCTAACGCACACGTAGAGTGAGCATTCGAGTTCCGGAGACCAATTATCTGCTTTCCTTTTAAAAAGCAAGGCCACATTTCCTCAGATTGCAAGGAGGAGGTAGCATTCGCCAGCATTTGTGAGTCAAACGAAAATCTGCGGTTGCTCGAGGCATATATGCAGGACATCGTGGTAAACGGGAAAATGTGCAAGGCACTTCGCGATTGGGCCGCTACCATGGATGTCACTCATCTGTCCTGTGTTTCTGCCGGATACTGTACGGGGGAATGCGCCTGGATCAGACAAGTAGCAGAAGAGCAGAGCGCCTGCTTGCCACTTGCCAGGGTAACCTTCGGAGACGGGTTTGGAAGGTTGCAAGGGGAGGCAGTGTTTAGTCCGAGTTTACCCGAATAGTTTCCTTATCTTTTCTTTCGAACAAACAGGAGCAGCTTTTGAAAATGGAGGGTCGGTCATTCTCCACCAGTCTCTCTTGCATGTCATAATGCGATCGCGGTCACGCACCCTCTCGAAGAAACTTGTAAGCTCATCTTTAAACGAGGAAACAACTGACAATCTAACGTGCACACAGCGTGACCCTATCCCAGGAGACACGGCTGATGAAAAACCGAGGCGTCAGACTTGTGAAGAATCAATTACCGGATCGGTGACGGAGGGTGGGGCGCCTTTCGAGATTTGCATGCATGTGGAAGCTGGGGCGCTCCATTCAGCATGCGATGCGCAGAAGTGGAAAAACGTCTGCATGCCGTCTGAGAGTCCTTCACAGCTATGGCGCACTCACAGTGCGGTCTCGTCGTGATAGTTAACGCTATCGCTATAGTTCCTCTACCACCACAGCGCTCGCTCTGGTAACTGACGACTCATTTATTTCGGTCCCGTGATTGTCGACTACCCTTGTGATGAATGCAGCGCTTCTTGCAGTGTTGGCCGCATCCACGTACAAGACATCGGGGTGGTGCTTATACTTCCTCGCGAGCACCGGCGCTCGGACACGTCGCCGTCCGACGTGGAAGTTCGGGAGCATGTTCCTGGGAATCGGTGAGATGCGGGTAGTCTCCTGTATTCCTGTTGGGATTTTTGCCAGTGCGCTGGTCTTGCGTACTGAATATGCAAGAGGTATCAAGACGCAGCATCTCGCTATTGTGCGCTGTAGCCTTTTTTTCTGGCTTATCAGGTGGGCCTCTATGATTTCCCGTCCGCTGTTGTACACCTCTGTCTCCTCGAGGCGAAAAGTAGCCGTTCCGGGTGGGGGTCCGAACGCTTGCTTATACGCCTTGCGTATAAGTCAGTTACCTCCACTGCCGCATTGCTCAAACTTAAATATCGTGCCGAGTACGCAATGCGGCTCAGAATCAGAGTAAGCACTAATCGGACCAGGTCCTGTTCTTTGAGTCCCCTATTCCTCCTGGTAGTTCGTTGCGTCGTGCGCTAGATCGGCGTGGTCAGGTATTGTAGCTTCTGTATGGCGTATCCTACGCCCCCGTCCTTTCCTAAGTGTAAGCCAAAAATACGAAGTCTGTGCACCTTGGGGATTTCTCCAGGACCTATTCGCAGGAGGATGGTTGGCGCCTGGGTTCTTGACCATCCTCGTGAGCGCTTCTCGATCATGAGGAGCTCCGACTTCTCCGGCACGCATTGCGGTCTGCATGTCTCCGCGTATCTTGCTGCGATGTCTACTGCTTCCTGTAATGTCTTTTGTTGTTCTCCTATGGACCCTCCGACCGTCCATATCGTGATGTAGTCTACATACAAGGCATGTCTGATCCCCGGTATTTTCTCGAGTCGGGCTGGGAGTTTAATCATGGCCACATTGAAAAGTGTCGGCTACAGTACTTGCAGTACTGCTCCTTCTGGCCTGACAGTACTGCTGCCTGATAAGGTGTGTCTACTCACGGTGACCTTACATTTCCCAGCCCTATTGTGGCTGTACGATCTGTGAGTAAAGCCATTACGTAGTTGTAAGTTCGTCGTCGGTAATTCATGTCACTGATTCATGTTAAGCTAGTATGGCTTCGTGCCCCGCGTTGCCAAATGCCCTCTTTAGGCAGGAATAGTGCCCCAGTATTATGTTTTTTGGCGTAACTCATCCCAAACAATACCATAAAAGTTATTGTAAAGGTTTATAAAATTTTAGGCACCAAATAGCTGGAAGCAAAAGCAATTTTAAAGATTCAACAACGCAACAGCGAAATACAATGGTAAGAAATTCTGGAAAACAAGTGAGAAATATTTAAATAACTAAACAACTCATCCTTGAAAATGCAAGTGAAATACCTTAAAGAAAGAAAAGAAAAAAAAGCAAGCCAGCCTTGAAACATACAGCCGGCGCTTTGCCCTGGTGATAAAAAATCGTAAAAGAAGGCACAACTTAACAGTTTTGCAGCTGACATGTCGCTTCTACCTACCAAACATTTAGCACGTGAATATTAGGCCTGACTGCTTCAGGTTTTTCAACAGTGACTACCTTAAACGACATCAAGCCACTGTCAAATGGCTCACCCTTCACAACAACTGTCTGCACAAGTCCCAAAAACTGTCCAAAAAGTGTATGGGTACGACAAGCTTAATATAATATATACAGTCAACAGGAGGCCGACTGCTTCTCAGGTGATGATGAGGGTGGTAAAGCCACGATGTTTTCCTTGCAGGCAATCTTGACGTTGTCATTCTCTTTCAAAATGCATGGGCCTGGTGGAGACCTGTTGCCAAGCTCTTGTGCCTTAATAGAGAAGCAGCAAATTTTAACTACACAATGGCTTTATGTTGTGGTGTTCGTGATAATAACCTTTTTATAAAACTAATAAGTTATTTCACTGATCTCTTGGTTTCTCTTCTTTCAACCCTGTAAAAGGTGCCAGTGTGCGCATGCAGCATCGACGATTGCTCAGTGTGAATAGAATCGCTGCTTCATTTCTGGAAACAGCGTTATGCTTTTCCAGTTGAATGACCTCAACATCAATTGGCTTTTCCAGCCTTGAGGGATTTTAGTTAGCAGTCAAACAATATACTAATCTATGCACACTTCATATTTCGTGCACCTTCCCACTACAAATAAATGTCCTCTTTACTCCATTATGTGCTTTCTAGTGCTGTTATGATGCTTAACATAAGAATGGCAAGAACCTGTACAAAGAGTTTTGTTTCTGTTCCTTGTGCTGTGGAGACAACACCTTCAGCTGCAATTTCATTCACTGTTAAACCAAAGTCCTGCAGTAATTCTGTTTGACTCAGTGGTTTTAAGATCGTTTGACTGTCTACTCCAAGAAAGAAGATTGAGTTCGTTTGTGAACGCTTCGAAGGTGGGAAATTTGCGAACATGATATAGATCGTCAGTTTTGCACAGGCCCCTCGCTTCATTCCCAATGGTTTAGCCGTCTGCACATCATAAAATGAAGTACAAAGTTTATTTTTATTTGAAGAACTGTACAACATTTCCATTTTACTTAATTCTAAGTACTTATATTTTTAGGTTTTACAAAAATTTCAAAGCAGATTAAAGTTGTGAGTTTGCTTCGTAATAGGGCTAGAGGATTTGTAAGTTGGCTGCTGAGAATGCACTAAATGATATACCTAGGAAACCTCGCTAAACCATGCGACACAAGAAGGCAAGACTGTGCATAAAGCACTAATGAGCATAACCAGTTATAACACTGCAGAACACCTAAAGAAGAATGAGGTGGGGGTGCGAGAGTGCTATTTTTTCAACTTGTGGTTAACAATGGCGCAAGAAAATAGGGATGAAAAGGGAAAGCGTAAAACACGTGGGACTTAGAATTTCCAACTGCCGTACTACGAAAATCTAGTTGGAAGTTCGGCACCGTGTTTGTTGTACGTGGACCCTTCCCATTCCCGGTTTTTTTTTTTTTTTTGCGCTGTTGTTAACTACAAGTACCATGCACGAACTTGCCCACATCAACCAATTGCGACTTTTCCATCCTAGAAATGGCTTAAGTACACAGTGACAAACGTTTACTATATTTTTCATTTCTATAACAGGCCAAATAACAATATTCACTCGACAAGCCATTGAATTTTCCCGTAATTATAGTAGCGTGCTCTTCAACGTCAGGAGCTCTATTATCAGAAACAACCAGTCGCTAAGACATTCGCTCGAAACGCTTATAGGGGTTTTAATTTTTTTGGGTAATGCCGTTAGCAGAGCAGTAAATCAGGGGATCAAATATGATGTGTGCACGACTCCATCTTTTTCGCTTTTGCAGCATCAGCTTCAATGCATGCTATAAAAAGTTTTAGTATGGCCGCACTGAGCCGATCTTGTAGAAGAATATGCTAAAGAAATAATCATATAGCCTTCTACAAACGAACCAAGAAGGGTCATGCTAATAAGAAACAGCATACCTTCGTGTTCCTCGGTGCAACGCATAAGACACTGTAACTGACGGTGCGCAAAAAAATAAATATGATTGCAGTTACAATTAGGTAATCTATTTTATTTTAGAAATATCATCAGCTTCATCATCATCAGCCTACTTACGCCCACTGCAGGGCAAAGGCCTCTCCCATACTTCTCCAACTATCCCGGTTATGTACTAATTGTGGCCATGTTGTCCCTGCAAACTTCTTAATCTCATCCACCCACCTAACTTTCTGCCGCCCTCTGCTACGCTTCCCTTCCCTTGGAATCCATTCCGTAACTCTTAATAACCATCGGTTATCTTCCCTCCTCATTACGTGTCCTGCCCATGTCCCATTTCCTTTTCTTGATTTCAACTAAGATATCATTAACTCGCGTTTGTTGCCTCACCCAATCTGCTCTTTTCTTATCCCTTAACGTTACACCTATCATTCTTCTTTCCATTGCTCGTTGCGTTCCATAGCTCGTTGCGCTGTCAGCTAAAGCGACCGTCACTATCCTACTAAGCAACATACTGTAAGGGGGCATACAGATAACTGTGAAACTAACACGCGAACCAACAACGTGGATGGAGTCATAAACGTCGAGCAGATTCCGACGCACGAGCACGCAAATTGACGCGAATTGCCATTTACCGATTACGTTTCGCCAAAACAAAGTGAAGTTGCATGCTACTAATAAAACTTTCAGCGCAGAATTTAAGACAGCATAAATGACGAAGTACGCATAATAATTCGATGTACCTAATCGCTCTTTGTCCCGCGATCTGCAATTGAAAAAAAGAAAACTGCCATCATTCCGTCATCTAGGTTGCTCTATTACGAGCGCTGGAAACAAATCCGCCGGGATGGTACTCAAGCTATCGGACTATATAAGCAGTAATGTCTTCGTAGAGCGAGTTTAGCCTGAATTCAACTGAATACATAGGGCAGCGTAGCGGTATCCTACCCGACACAGTGGTATTATTGGTTTCAATGAGCAACAATCGTAACGAGCACATAAATATGCAACACTGACATTATTTTTTTTCTTGCGTCTTCTGGCAGCTTCACCACTCCGCTTCGTCCAGTAGCGAATACAGTGATACAGCCACAGGATCAGAAGAATGTGGCAGTCGTACGTCCACAGAAAGTAACGGTTTCTGCCAAACCATAGAATAAAGAACAACTTTAGAGAAGGGAAACTGTACCTTCCGCAGTGGTTCGAAAATAAGCAGCGGCAGCACATGGAACTTACCTAGGTGGACGCCAGATGACACTGCTAAACCAGGAAGCGGAAATGCGCATTTTTTTTAGAGCATTATCCAATATGGCGGCTTTTTGCCTGTCGTGTACGCTTGTATCCGCTCGTACGCGCCGTACTCGCCCCGCCGGCTATGCGGCATGGCTCGATGCCTCGGCTGCCGCGTAGCCGGTGCGTTCTAATTGCCAGGAGATCAAAGAGCCTCTACTGACGCCCATACAAACAAGCCACTAGTGAGTGAACGGAACGTGCGACTTTATTGGCAGAAGACAAGCAGTGTATACATTCTCGTTCAATAGCAGAAATAAAATTTGTATGCCTAGATACGCTGGAATCTTTGACGCGAGCTCGTAAACGGCTCACCATCGTCGTCGCGCATGGTGGTCTAGTAAAGAGCGACAACCAGCGGCGCAAGCAGATTGGACAGAGTGTCCCGCCTGTTTGCAGCGGCAGCCGCCGTTAAAGATGAGCAACTTGCATTGCGAAGCAATCGGGTGAACCAGGCATCTGCTGCCGCAGCCAACACAGCGACATGGACTACGCGGCATTTTAGCCTTGACTCCTTTCCAACCTGCACGTTACTTTTCTTTCGGGGGCCGCTCATGTGTGGCTCGTACTTGGTGTCCCACTTTGTCTCAATATGGACAAGTCGCTTTCGTGGGCATCACCTGCGGCAGCCACTTTTGCGGGCCTTTCCACACATGTGGCTATCAACTTCATACACTTCGAACCATGTAAGCACATATGTTGGTCTCCGTTCTGAGCAAATCATGGCCGAGGTAGGCCCCAAGTACAATTTGCCCATGGCTGCAACAGGAAAAAATGAACGGGAGCACCAGTTACGGTGCGTCTATACTGGGAGTCTATGTCGCTGTACGGACTGCAGGAGCAAATGCTTACCTTGAGAGACTGCTTACCAATGTAACTGACCAGGCCCCCACTACCGAGAAATGTAACACGTCGACCACAACCAAGTGGGGCAGCAAAACCAGATTCTGCGATCAATCATTCAGTGTAGCTTGCGCAAAGACAATTCTATCGAGGAGAAGCCACTCTGCTCTGCAAGCATTGAAGGCCAAAAACATCAAGAAAAGTAAAATGGTGCATAGCAAACGGTGCATAGGTTAATGCAAGACCCATGTCGGTGTTGCATCAGCTATTTCAGGAGAGAAATTGTGCATGACAACATACACTAAAAGGTACTGCTACAGATATGTTATGCTACTAGACAGTGACTGGTATTAAGTATCAGCGAAGAATCGGTTGACCTTTATGTTTGGATGAGGATGAATAATCTCTAACGAGAATGGGCAATGAAAAAGCTTGCATTTATGGAAGAAAACTTACACTTGGCGCAAGTGGAATTGACATGGCCAGGAAGCTGATTAAGGGCAAACCGACGGAACTCTTTTGGCGAGCGTCGTCCGTGCTTGATCAGAAGTTGCAGGTGCATCTGAAGACGAAGAATTTCTATGAAGTCCTTTCTGAGTTACCTGGATGACTCAGCCAATTTGTGCGTGCTGGTGGAATGGTGGCTGAAGCTCTTTTCAGTCTTGACACAGTGATCTGCAGACTTGATATCTCATGCAAATTCTTCTGCATGCGCTTCTTTGTTCGTGGTGTAAAAGCCTTGCAAATTCGGCTCCAGCCCCTTTCCGTTGGTGTGGATAGGAGCACCTGTGATGTCCAAGATATGCTTGGCATAGACACTCTTGGGGCAGAACGGTGACACATGAGACAAAGCACAGATTAGTAAAACTCATGTGTGTTTTCTTTTATGTTTGAACCAATTATACTGAACCATATACATGAACAAACATTCATTCCTGCAATAAACAAATGACATGTTACTCAAGACTAGCAAGCCAATACAGCATATATCAGGCATATTTATTTCTGAACCAGATGTTGTTTACCTTGTAGTAGCAGCCAATGTCCACATAATGGCCTTGTTGTAGCAGGCAGCAGCTTCTGTTTAGTACGTGGAGTGTGTTGCTTTATACTGGTGCCGTCCTCATTACTGCATGTCTGGGACAGAAATTTTGACTGAATCAGAAATTGAAAAAGCAAAATTTTGCAATATGAAGTGCAAAAAAGGTGTGACATATATATTGTAATGGTTTGCGACTACAGAACACATGCAAATGTACACTATCTGTTCTAGGGTGCTTAAGCAGCACGTTAAATAAATATTGCTATTGTCCACAAATTTATGTCTGCCTAACTATAAATGCATGTAAACAGCTTAAGTATTGTTAAGATCACAAATGAGAACATTTGTGCGTTCATTTATACACTGGAAGAGATCACACTGCTGGTTCCACAAGCAAATGCATGAAAATCATGAAGCTATTAGAAGAAATGCATTATTTTTCTGCACGAACGTGATGCACTGCTTTACTACTGCAAAAATAAATGGCCTACGGTAAGCCAAACTGAACAGCAAGAACATTTGGAACCAATGAACACGAGTATGACTGAGTTATCACGCTTGCAACTGTTTAATACATTAAATTCTGTACTTTCACATCATTTTACCAAAGGATTATTCGGTTTTGTGGACGAAAGAAGTTGCCGGCGGACTCGAAAAAAAAACTTTTATATGTGTATTGTTAAGGCTACCCTGTCACCTATGGCCACGGCTACAATCAGAAGAAAAATGAGACGCGCGTTCCGACATAGCTATTTCTTCCCGATTGTGTGCGTAGGACGACAGCCTCGCAAGTAACGGTTTATCTAGGAAAGAGCAACGGATGATCTCGACTGCCACATGTTGTGCAGGATCTAGTTCGTTAACTTGTCTCCGCGTGTAAGTTAATGAGACGAATATTATGTAACGATTCAAGCAGCGGTGTTAAACGACTCACCATTATTGCCGTTGTCAGCCGCACGAGAATCCAGCTCCCGTTTCGATGCAGACGTGTTCCGAATGGCTCACGACCGATACCCAACTTTCTGGCTTACATGTCCGCTTGCAAACACGTCACTTCACCCCAGGTTAAATAACGCGACACATCGAAGCGCAATAAACTAGTTTTAGCAGAAAAGAAGCAACCAGTCTGAGTGCACGAACGAATTAATCCATGCCGCTACAGTGTAGGGCCGCCATGCACTCGAAAATACCGGTAAAAATTTTAAATCCAGGCCAGAGGTCACGTGAAAGATCGATGATGCTGAACGCTATTTGCATTTATCGTGACAAAGAAAAAATAAAGTTACTTACAAAAAGTACAATATCTAATTAGCAATGATAATTTCGCCCTCTTTTTTATGTAATCAAAATGCTTCGGTAATTGTAAGAGAAAGTTTGTAAGATAAAATTACACTTATTACGGCGTCTCTAGCAGAAAATGTTCAAACTAACGTAAGCACCCCGAAGTGACTCTACTGTGCTGGTTTTGTTAGCAGCAGCGCGCGGTCGATTTTTTTGCCCTCTGTGGCCATTTGTTGAACTTGAGAGTGTGCGGGGCCTTGCCAAACCGACCGACACCACACCACTTCCATTTATAGTAGTTCAAATCAGGCGCGGCAAGCGCCACTGTACTGCGCCTGCCACTGGTGGCGTTAGTGAAGTAAACGTTTACAACTAGCAGAGGAAATGCTGAGAGATGGGAGCGCTGCGATCGTCACAAGTGTTTGCGCATTCCTGTTTTCTCACTTTGATGCTGTAGTAGTTGCCAGGGTGCGCACACTCTCAAGTTCAAGAAATGGCCACAGAGGGCGAAAAAATCGACCACGCGCCGCTGCTAATGAGCATGCATAGTAGAAGCACTCAAGGGATGCTCGAGTTAGTTTTAATATTTCCCGCTAGGGGCGCCGTAAGAAGCGCAATTTTTTTTTTAACAAACGTTCTCCTACAATTACCAAAAATGTTTATTACATAAAATAGGCCATAGAATTATCATTACTAATTCGATACTGTACCTTTCAATAGTAAGTTTACTGTTTTGTTCATTATAAACGCAAATAGCATTCAGCATCATCGATCTTCCACGTGACCTCTGGCCTGGATTTAAATTTTTTACCTGTATTTTCGAGTTGTGTTGTGTTGGGTTTAATGGCGCATAAGCAACTTACGCTATCATGCGCCAAACGCAAGGTCAAATTTCTTTTTAAAAAGTTGGGTCACCTCAGCGACGATCCTTGTCCGGGCAAGGACTCCGAGGATCCCAACATACTAAAGACCTCAGTCTTCTTCTCAAATATGAGAAGGTGGGTGAGGTGTATGTCAAGATGAAGTTGGCGATAGGCTCATTTATAGTTTTTCAATGATACCTGCTTCTCTTAAGAAGTTAATAACATGTGTGGTATCCACAAGTGCATCTTCGCCTAAAATCAATGCTGGGTGAAAGGGTATGTGTTGAGTATAAAACGAAGTAAAGTATTTTTTCCTTAGTGTTTCGAGTTTTACGCATGTTAATAAGATGTGATTTACAGTAAGTTCATTTCCGCATTTTTCACAGCAAGGCTTGTCTTGTTTTGTCAGGAGGAAGTTGTGTGTAAGGTGCGTGTGTCCTATGCGAAGGCGACATAAAATTACTTCGATGAAGCGTTCTTGGTGTGAGCATGTCTTCCATTCTTTTATTACAGTTTTACTAGGTGTAGTTTATTGGTTACTTCACTATTCCATGTAGTCTGCCATTTATTCCTCAGTTTATGGTTCACTAATTTCATACAGTCTTTGTAAGGAATTCTTGTTTGAATGATTTTTTTATGTCGAGCTTTCGTTGCACATTCATCTGCTTTTTCGTTGCCACCGATTCCGACATGACTGGGCACCCAGCAAAATTTTATGTTGTGTCCTTTTCTAGTGGTTTTTCTTATGGAATGTAGGATGTCACCGATTAATGGTGTAATTGCATTTCTAGGTTGAAGTGCTGTTAGTACGCTTAGTGAATCTGTGTAAATTATGCTGTTTTCAATGTTCTCATTTAATATTTTTTCTCCAGCTAGAGAGATTGCGTAGCACTCTGCAGTAAAAATGGATGCACACTGAGGTAGGCGTACCGTTTTTTCCCATATGTGTTGTATCGCGGCACTGCCAACGTATCCTGCCGATTTGGAGCCATCAGTATAAAACGCTGTGTATTCCACGTATTTTTCGTTTAGTGCTAAAAATTCTCGTGTTATGTGTTCATGTGGTGTTTTTCTTTTTTTTTTTTTGAACATGTGCTAATGTGAAGTCACGCACTGAAGGCTGGCAATACCAAGGTGGGAGTGGATCAGGTTTTCGGGCTATCTGAGGCAATGTGTCCCTTATATCTAGTTCTTGGCATCTCTCCTCGAAGCGGAGAAGAAGTGGTCTTATTGCTTGGGGTTTGTTTGTAAATAGTATTCGTGATGGGCACCTTGTAACTATTGGGTAGCAGATCTGTTTCGGCAGTGAACGAATTTTCAGGATGTATTAGCATGTAAGCATGCTTCTTCTGTCTGAAAGGGGTGGTTCATTTGTTTCTACACATAGACTGTGTATAGGAGACGTCCTGTATGCACCAGTTGAAAGACGCAAACCTAAATTATGTACTGGGTCAAGGCGGTGCAAATATGACTTCCTTGCTGAGCCATACACTATGGACCCTAAGCAGGAGCGTATAACAGAACGGTAATTGTGTAGGAGGCCTACCCTATCAGAACCCCAGTGTTTGCGTGAAAGGACCTTAAGTATGTTCAGAGATCGAGATTCTTTCTTTTTCAGCGCGTTGATGTGCGGAAGGAAGGTGAGTTTTTTGTCAAAAATTATGCCTAGAAATTTGTGCTCGTTTTGGACAGGTAATGTGGCTTCGTTCAGGTGTAGGGTGGGGTCTGTCTGTACTCCTCGTTTAAGTGAAAAGAGAATGACCACTGTTTTCTGTGGAGAAAAGCGGAAACCAATTTTGTCTGCCCATGTTGCTAGTTTATTTATTGTAAGCTGTACCTGTCTTTCGCATGTTGATATGTTTGATGATGTGCAGGCTATCTGAAGATCGTCGACGTATACTGAATACATAATGGACTTTGGGATTATTTTGCTAATGGAATTCATTTTTATAATAAAAAGTGTTGTGCTTAAAATACACCCCTGAGGTATTCCATTTTCCTGAACGAAATTTTTCGACAGGGTTGAGCCTAGGCGCACATGGAACGAACGGTTAGACAAGAAATCTTTTATGCAGTTCAACATCCTGCCGTGGATGCCAAGGTCGGCCAGATCTTTAAGAATCCCGAATCTCCAGGTTGTGTCATATGCCTTCTCTAAATCGGAAAAAACAGCAAGGCAGTGTTGTTTGTGTATAAATGCTTCTCGTACTGTGTTTTTAAGACGAACTAGATGGTCATTAGTGGATGATCCTTTTTTAAAACCACATTGATGGATATCGAGCAGCTCACGGATTTCTAGCACGAAAGTTAATCTAATATTCAGGACATTTTCGCAAAGCAGCTGGTAAGGGCTATAGGCCTATAGCTACTGGGGGAGGTTGGTGGTTTTCCGGGTTTTAAAAATGGAACAATTATAGCTTTCTTCCATGCTTCAGGTATCTTCCCCGATATCCAACTTTTGTTAAAAAAATTTAAAAGGGCTTTTACGGCATGTTCAGAGAGATGGCCTAGCATTTGGTAATGTATTCTATCGGGGCCAGGTGCAGTTTTTTTACCAGCGGACAGTACCCTATGGATTTCTTGAACTTTAATTAAAGTATTGTATGGTTCATTTCTGCTGCTATTTATCGGTGGTCTTTGTTTCTCAGCTGTGTTTTCGATTTTTAGAAATGATTCTGTATAGTGTGATGAACTGGAAGCTGCCGAGAAATATTCGCCCAATATATCTGCCTGTTCTTCTATGCTTGTCTGTATACCGGGGGCTGTGAGAAGTGGAACTGTAAATGGGCAATAGCTGTTATTTAGCTTTCGTACCTTCTCCCACATTTGTTTTGATGTGGTTGAGCTGCTTAAGAGGACACGTAGCTTTTCCATGAATTCTTTTCAGCACTGCGGCGGATATATCGAGCTTTTGCTCTCGCTTTTTTAAAGCTTATAAAGTTTTCTGCCGTTGGGTATCTGCGAAATATTCCCCAAGCTTTGTTTTGTTCTTTTTTCGCTTCTCTACGTTCTTGTGTATACCAAATTTTGTGATATTGTTTTACGGCTCCAGACGACTGAGGTATAGCTAGGTTTGCAGCGTCAATAATACAGTTTGTAAAAGCTTCATTTAGTTCGTCTATGGTGAGATTATCTGACACAATTTTTCTAGGATGGCTTTCTCTTGAAAAAGGTCCCAGTCGGCTAAATGGAGCTTCCACCGTTGTGGTTTTGTCGGGATTACTCGGGATATTAAGTTGATTAGTACAGGTAGGTGATCGCTTCCATATGGGTTGTCTAGTACGTCCCATTTTAATTCAGTGAAAATAGAGGGTGAACAAAAGGAGAGACCGATGCAGCTCATTTTTCCTGAGCTAGGTGAACAATAGGTTGGTTTTCCAGTGTTTAGTAGACATAGGTTATTACTCAGTATAAGATCCTCAATCATTTTGCCTCTTTTATCGGTTTTGTCACTACCCCAAAAGCTGGAGTGCGAGTTAAAATCTCCGACTATCAAATATGGCTCGGGTAACTGTTCTATAAGGTGCTCCAGTTCATGTATAGTTACTCCTAGATGCGGCTCCAGGTATAGACAGCATAATGTAATTGTTTTACATGTGTGCAGGATGGCTGCCACAGCTTCTAATTTAGTATTAAGATGGTGTTCTTTAGCTGCGATCCCCTCTTTAACTATAATAGCAATGCCACCTGAGAGCCTGTTTGTGGGCTCTCGGTCGCGGCGGAAGAATTTACACTTTTTGAGTATGTTTTGATGTTTGGACCCTAAGTCTGTTTCTTGGAGACACAGGGCCAAGGGTGAGAGGCTGGTCAGTGTGTCTTTTATGTCATTTATGTTATGTAAATGTCCCCTGCAATTCCAGTGTACCAAAGCCATTTTGTGTTTTATGTGAGGAGTGAAAGAGGGTCTAAGTGGTGTTTTCAGGCCACTTGATTGGAAGCCTCTCTTTATTGTGGCGATCCAAGGAGCCCCGCCGTTCACCCGACGTCGACGGTACAGGGCTTCCTTGACTTGTGTCCATGGTATCCTCAGATACGCTGGATGCCCGTGCTGGACGCACGGTTTCGTTCAAGTTGGGCCTCGCCGTGTGGGGAGGCACCCTGGAGCCTGCTGACCTGGGGGTCCGCACGGCTTGCTTTTGAGGTAGTGGCGCAGCGCTAGCTGCGTCCACTGTGGGTGCTGGAGTCTTTGCCCGAGCCTCACTGTGTGTGACCTGGACAGGCTCCGAAGGCCGCTGTGTTGCCGCGCCCTGTTGCAGCACAACGGAATAGCTTTCTTTTGCACCAATGAAAGTCGCTTTCGCGCTTCCCTGAAAGAGATATTTTCTTTTACTTTGATGTGGTGATCTCTTTTTCTTGTTTCCATGTTGGGCAGGCACGCGAGTAGGCAGGATGACTGCCCTCGCAGTTTATACAATGGTGTAATTCAACTTCACAGTTGTCTGAAGGGTGATCATGGGAAGCACACTTAGCGCATGTGGTTTGGCCCCGGCAGCTCTGCGAGCCGTGGCCGTACCTTTGGCATTTGAAACAGCGTCGCGGGTTGGGTATGTACGGTCGGAGTTTCAGATTGGTGTAGCCTACCTCCACCGATTCAGGCAGTGTGCTCAAAGCGAACGTTAGGACGAAGCGCTTTGTTTCGATTTCCTTGTTTTCCCGTCTAATCTTTATTCTGGACACATCTGTGACATTTTGTTCTTTTAGTCCGTTGAGGAGTTCTTGTTCGGTCACATACTTAAGGTCATCGTCAGAAACGACGCCACGAACGGTATTCAGTGATCGGTGAGTGCTGATTACTGCGGGAATGTCACCAAAGGCTGTTATTCCTCAAAGTTTCTCGTACTGATGTTGGTACAAAAATTCTAAAAGAAGGTCACCATTTGCTAGTTTCTTTATTTTATATCCTTGTCCAATGGTTAGGGTCCTTGTAACATTGAAAGGAGAGACATATCGTGCAGTAATTTCTGAATGCTCACTATGAACCACGTGGAATTTGAGAAAGCTGCTGTTCGTTTTCGTGAAGAACTGGGCAGTGACATCGGTACGCCCCCTCTTGTTTGGAGGGCGATCGCTTGAAGTAAAAGAGATAGCCATAAGAATTGTAGTTTTCGGTCGCGGTACCAGCCGCCCACCACGGGCCCCAACGCGGGGACGGGACAGGGGCTTGCAAGCAAGCCCTGCCCACGCCAGCTGTATACTGCGGCTATAACCCAATATGGCGCAACTCAGGGTAGTTAGCCACACAAAGGTTAACCCTAGCCGCCAGGAAAGCAGGGAACAAGAAGTGAAGAGAAGACAGGAGAGATGGAAAAGTGGGAGAGAAAGACGAAGGTTGGAGAGGAGGACAGGAAAAGGCGACTGCCGATTTTCTCCAGGTGGGTCAGTCTGGAGGTGCCGTCTATGTGAAGCCGAGGCCGAATAGGTGTGTTGCCTCCGCCGGGGGGCCTTAAAGGTCCAAACACCCGGCATCGGCTCAACCCCCAGGATCCCCTTTTCCCCAGATACGGCTAAGCCGCGCAGGGCTACACGCGGGAGGGTCCAACCCTCGTGTGCTCGGGTACGTGGTGTCGCAACACACCAAACGCCTGCTGACGCAGACGCCCCTGCGGGGGTATTTTCGAATGGATGGCGGCACGGATTCATTCGTTCGTACACTTATACTGGTTGCTTCTTTGTTGCTAAAACTAGTTTATTGCGCTTCGATGTTTCCCGTTATTTAGCTTGTTGCGAAGCGACGTGTTTGCAAGCGGACATGTAAACCCGAAAGCTACATTTCGGTCGTGATCCATGCTTGTGCACCGAAACGGGAACCCTTTTCTGCGACTGAGAACAGCAGTACCGGTGAGTAGTTTAATATCGCTGCCTGAATCCTTATGTAATATTGCTCTCGTTAACGTGCAGGTGGAGACAAGTTAACGAACTAGATGCTGCATTGCATATGGCCAGTCAGGACCCTCCGTTGCTGTTTGCGAAATAAATTTTTAGTTGCGAATTTACGAAAGAGGAAACGATATCGAAACGCGCGTCACATTTTTTATCTCGTTGTAGCCGTAGCCATGGGTGACAGAGTAGCCTTATCAATGTATTTTTTTCGAGTCTGCCTGCAAGTTCTTTTGTCCACAGTACCGAATAACCCTTTGATAAAATGAAGCTAAAGTACTGAACTTAATGTATCAAACAGTTTCACGCATGATAATTCACCCATATTTCGTACCTGTTGGTTCCAAGTGTTCTTGTGCAGTTTGGTTTACCTGAGGACATTTATTTTTGTAGCAGTGAAGCGATGCATCACGTTCATGCAGGAAAAGAATGCATCATTTCTAATAGCTTCATGTCTTTCATGCACTTGCTTGTGAAGCCAGCAGTGTGATCTCTTCTAGTGCATAAATGAGCGCACAAATGTTCTCATTTGTGATCTTAATAATACTTAAGCTGTTGACATGCATTGTAGTTAGGCAGACATCAATTTTATGGAGAGTGGCAATATTTAATTGCCATGCTGCTAAGCACCCTAGAGCAAACAGTGTACATTTGCATGTGCTCCGTAGTCACAAACCATTACAATGTATATGTCACACCTTTTCGCATTTCATATTGCAAAATTGTGCTTATTCAATTTCTGATGCAGCCAAAATTTCTGTTCCAGACATGCAGTAATGAGGACGGCACCAGTATAAAGCAACAAACTCCACGCACTAAAGTGAAGTTGCTGCCTGCTACAACAAGGTCATTGTGTGGACTTTGGCTGCTACCACAAGGTAGACAACACCTGGTTCAGAAATAAATATGCTCGATATATGCTGTATTGGCTTGGTAGTCCTTAGATACATGTAATTTGTTTATAGCAGATGATATGAACGTTTGTTCCTATTTAAAATTCAGTATAATTGGTTCGAACATAAGAGAAAACACTACATGACTCTGGATAATCTCTGCTGTATCTCATGTGTCACTGTTCTGCCCCAACAGAGTCTTTGCCAAGCACATCTTGGTCATCACGGAAGCCCCCATCTACACCAACAGGAAGAGGCTGAAGCCGAATTCGCAAGGCTTTACACCACGAGCAAAAAAGTCGTTCTAGAAGTATTTGGATGAGATATAAAGTCTACAGGCGACTGTGTCAAGAGTGAAAAGAGCATTTGCCATCATTCCACCAGCACAGATATTGGTCGAGACATCCAGGTACCTCAACAACAAAAATTGTGTCTTCAGATGTACCTGCAACCTCTGAACAAGCAGAGACGACGCTGGCCAAAAGAGTTCCGTCAGCTTGCCCTTCCTTAATTAGCTTCCTGGCCTTGTCAAATTCCATCTGTGCCAAGTACAATTTTTTTCCAATGGATGCAAGCTTTTCATCCCACATTCTCGTTAAAGATCATTCCTCTTCCTCATCCAAACATTAAAGGTCAACCAATTCTTTGCTCATACTTAATGCCAGTCACTGTTTAGTAGCATAACATATGTGTAACTGTATTTTCTAGTGTACGTTGCCATGTGCAATTCCTCTCCTGAAATAGCTGATGCAGCATTGGCGTGTGTCTTGCATTAAGATTTGCACTGTGTGCTATGTAGCATTAAACTTTTCTTAATGCTTTTGGCTTTCAGTGCTTGCAAGGTAGATTGGCTTCTTCCTTGAATGCAAGCCTTCTCATTCCTATATTTAATTCCTAGGCTGTTCCTTGCTGTTCTTCCTCGACAGCCTGTGTTTTTGTGCAAGCTATATTGAAGTGATCTATTGCGGAATCTTGTTTGGCTGCTGTCCGACTTGGTACTCGTCACCTTGTTACGTTTCTTGTATGCGGGAGCCTGGTCAGTTGCATTGGGAAACAGTCTCTCGAGGTAAGCACCTGCTCCTGCAGTCAGCGCAGCGACATAGACTCCGAATTTACACACACCGCGATTGATGCTCCCCCTTCCGTCCTTTCCTGCTGCTGCCGTGTGCAAATTATGCTTGTGGCCTTCCTCGGCCATGATTTGGTGTCAATGGAGGCTATCATCTGTGATTACATGGCCCGAAGTGTATGAAGTTGATATACACATGGGTGGAAAGGCCTACAAAAGTGGCTGCGAAATGGGGACGCCCACAAAACCTACCATGCCCATATTTGGAGAATGTGGGCCACCAAATGTGAGTTACACATTAGCGGCACGCGAAAGAACAAAAAGAAATGTGCAGGTTAGAAAGGAGGTAATGCTGAAATGCAGGGTACTTCATGTCGCTATGTTGGCTGCAGCAGCAGATGCTTGCGTCACCCGATTGCTTTGCAATGCAAGTAGCTCATCTTTAGTGGCAACTGTCGGTGCAAACAAGTAAGACACACTGTTCAATCCACCATGTGCGACGAAGGCAAGCACTATGCCTGCAGTGGGACGGTTGAATGTGCCGTAAGCGACCCGTGTGCGTGTATGCTCATTGTTGTGATGTGGATAATAGCCAATGTATAGTGTATAGCTCCAATGCGTTATTTTAGAGGTATGCTGAAGTGATTTGGTTGCATAGCCTTATTTCAATACTGTACCACTTGATCATGGTTGCCGTGTTACATTTCTCGGATGTGGCGGCCTGGTCAGTTGCACTGGGCAACAGCCTCTCAGGGTAAGCATCTGCTCCTGCAGTCCGCACAGCAACATAGACTCCCTGTTTACACGCACCGTGATTGATGCTCCGCGTTCCGTCCTTTCCTGCTGCAGCCGTGTGCAAATTTTGCTTGTGGCCTTCCTCGGCCGTGATATGGCATCGACAGGGGCTATCGTACGTGATTACATGGTCCGAAGTGTATGTGGTTGATATCCACATGGGTGGAAAGGCCTGGAAAATGGCAATTCCCACAAAACAGACCATGTCCATATTGAGAGCAGGTGGTGCATCAAGTGTGAGCAACCCATTAAAGACCCTCGAAAGAACAAAAAGAAACGTGCAGGTTGGAAAGGAGGTAACGCTAAAATGCCAGGTAGCTCATGTCACTGTGTTGGCTATGGCAGAAGATGCGTGCATCACCCAATTGATTTGCGATGCAACTTGCAGCGACTGTCGATGCAAACAGGTGGGACACTGTCCAATCTGCTTGCGCCGCTGGTTGTCACTCGTTACTAGACTGCCATGTGCGACGAAGACAAGCACTGTGCCTGACGTCGGATAGCTGAATGTTCTGTAAGCGACATATAGTGCATGAATGCTCACTGTTGTCATGTGGATCTTAGCCAATGTACGGTGTATTGTCTGAACCTTATGCGATGATTGAATGCCGAGTCTCATTTGATCATGGTTTCCATGTTATATTTCTTGGATGTGACGATCTGGTCAGCTGCATTGGGCAACAGTCTCGCGAGGTAACCATCTGCTCCTGCAGTCCACGCAGCGACAATGACTCCCAAGTTACACATACCGTAATTGGTGCTTCCCGCTCGACCTTTCATGCTGCAGCAGTGGGCAAATTATGATTGTGGGCCTTCATCACACGTGATGTGACTTGAACGGAAACCAGGATACGTGATTGCATGATCAGAAGTGTATGAAGTTGATAGCCACATGGGTGGAAAGGCCTCTGCAAAGTGGCTGAAAAATGGTGATGCCCACAAAACCGACCATGCCCATATTGAGAATGTGAGGCACGAAGTGCGAGTTACACATTAGCAGCACGCGAAAGAACAAAAAGAAAAGTGCAGATCAAAAAGGAGACAACGCTAAAATGCCGGGTAGTTTATGTCGCTTTGCTGGCTGCGGCAGCAGATTCCTGCGTCACCTGGTTGCTTCGCAATGCAAGTTACGGCGACTGTTTATGCAAACACGTGGGGCACTGTCCAATTTGCTTGCGCTGCTGATTGTCGCTCGTTACCAGACCGCCATGTGCGAGGACTTAAGTGAGCTTCTCAGCGTATCTCGAGATGCAAATTTTATTTCTGCTCTTGTACGAGAAGGTGCACTGCTTTTCTTCTGCCAATAAAGTCGCACGTCCTGTTCACTCACTTGTGGGTTGTTTGTATGGGCGTCAGTAGAGGCTGTTTGTTCTCCTGGCATTTAGAACACCCCAGCTACGCGGCAGCCTAGGCAATGAGGCATGTCGCATAAGCAGCAGGGTGAGCACGGCGCGTACCAGCGCACGCGACCGGCGGAAAGCGTCCCCCCCCCCCCCCATTTTGGATTTCGCTCTAGAAAAAAAAAAACACTTCCGCTTCCTGCTTGAGCATCGCCATCTGGCGTCCGCCCCGCTAAGTTCCATGCGCTGCCACTGCTTATTTTTGTACCACTGCCGAAGGTACAGTTTCCCTTCTCTAAAGTTGGTCTTTATTCTATGGTAGTTGCTGCCCCACTGTACTACGTGTCACAACGCAAACCGCGCCGGCGACGAGGAAGGAAACTGAGGAGCGGCCCTACCCCCTCCGCGGGCTAGGAGAACAGTGTGGAGGAAATGAGGTAGTAGGTTCTCCTTCTTTTGGGTGATTTTTTATTTCTTTGCTGTAGTGGCCACGCTTTTCGGTCCACAATGGCGGCTTTGTTATAGTTCTGTGTGCTCACATGTGTTGCCATGGTGTTGCTCCGTAGGTTTCGTACCGTGGCAAAGGCGCCGTGCGGGCAGGTTTGCGTTGGTCTCCATGTTTTGTTGCGCTGCGCTATCTAGACCGTGCTCTACCGGATGTTGATGTGGCCAGGTGGAACAGGAGGAGCTAAAGTTCCTGAAATGAACGCGCATGCAACGCTGTACGCAATGTACCGCGCCATGGCAACGGCAACAGACGAAGGAATATCCGCAGGAAATTTTGCCCTCTTTGGCGAAATCATACTAACGTGCTAACGATTGTTTAGTATTGCTGCGGAGCGCGCGGGGCCGAGCAGTACGGTTGCGCGCAGCGCGGCGTGGTTTCGCGAGAGATGCAAGCAAGAGAGGAGAGCTGCCCGGATAAGCGGAGCAACGCCATGAACAACGCCAACATCCGGCTTCACTTTAGCTTCACAAAGAGTGACGTTAGGGCCTCTCCTCAGTTTCCTTCCTCCGTGGCCGGCGATAAGGTGGCGCCGGCGAGCCGGCGTGGATATGGCGAGGAGAGCTCGTCAGACGTCGCGCATGCGCACCTGGAGGTATACCGATTGGATGGGTGATGTGGCCGATGGCCAGCCCGCGGAACAGCGCATGAAAACTCCGCGGCCGTCGGCGCTTTTTTTTTGTTGTCCGGAAACGACAACGCGCCGCGCGCCCTCCGGGCGCAGTGTTTAGGTATTAACAGGTTAATACGTATAATTCAATATATATATATATATATATATATATATATATATTGTGACGCAGCAGTTGTCACTACGTTTATTCCGACTCGAAGGTGCGGCGAACCAATCACGCCCACCGCACGGATCACACTCGAGAGCCAGCACCACAAGCGATAATGAAGAAGAACCCCATATGAACCCCACATGATGATGATCATGTACAGATGACAAAGAATAGCTTATAAATGGCCACACTAATGTCCCCTCGCGCGAGAGCGGCCATCCTGGCCGCAATTCAAAGGGGCGGCGAACGCCTCGTGAAAGGCTTCATACGGGAAAAGTGGACAACCTCAGCGGCGCGGCAGCGGCGGTCATTTGGAACAATAACTCGTACCACGCGATAGTTAACCGGAGAAGTCTGCTCCAAGACTTTGTAGGGGCCGATGAACCGAAGTTGAAACTTGTCACACAAGCCAGGAGTACGAACTGGTATCCGGAGTAGCACTTCGTTGCCAGGGCGGAAGCACACGACGCGATGAGAGGCGTCGTAATGCTGCTTGCGGTCCTGTTGCCGTGCTTCGGTGTTGATGCGGGCGAGCTGGCGACAACGCAGAATGCGGGACACATATTCTTCACAGGAGGATGGACATTGATTGACAGTTGGCGCGAAGAAAGTGACGTCAAGACAGGAACTGGGCGAACGACCATAGACAAGGTAGAATGGCGAGTAACCGGTCGTGCGTTGAACGGCGGTATTATACGCAAAAGTCACGAATGGCAAAATTGCGTCCCAGTTTCTGTGATCCGGTTCGATGTACATGGCTAGCATGTCTGACAGCGTGCGATGAAATCGCTCTGTGAGGCCGTTAGTTTGCGGATGGTAACTGGAGGTAGTCTTGTGGGTGGTTCCGAAGGCTCTGAGTACTTCGTCTACTAGTTGCGAAAGGAATGCTTTTCCATGGTCGCTGAGGAGGACGCGAGGAGCACCGTGGCGCAGTATTAAGGATTGAAGTATGAATGCAGCAACTTCAGAGGCTGAGGCAGAACTCAGACAAGTTGTTTCGGCGTAGCGTGTCAAGTTATCAACGGCTGTCACAATCCATCGTTTACCGGTGAGAGTCACAGGAAGAGGACCATACAGGTCAATGCCAACGATTTCAAATGGTTGCGACGGACAAGGAACCAGTTGCAGTTGTCCGCTTGGAGCTGATGTAGGGAGTTTTCGACGCTGACATAGGGCGCAGGAAGCGACATACCTCGCTACACTGGCGGACAATCCAGGCCAGTAGAAGCGACCTTTGATGCGGTCATAGGTTTTCTGGAAACCAAGGTGACCAGCAGTCATGTCGTCTTGAGAAGCCTGCTGGACATGAGCACGTAGAGAGCGTGGCAGGACTGGAACCCAGCGTTGACCGTCAGGGTGATAGACATGACGGTAGAGGACACGGTTGTCAATCTTAAATTGCGTCAGTTGTCGACGAAGGCGGGCGCTAGGCGGGCGCGAAGCTCCTTGAAGGTGGTCTACGATGCGCCGACAGTAAAAGTCCGCAAATTGATGAGATTGGAAGAATCTGTTGTCGTGTTTAGGCATCTCGTCTACAGTGGCCAACAAGAAAGCATGTGAAGAGGGGTCGTGCGAAAGCTTGTCACAGATGGTAGTTGGAGGTCCATTGCATGGTGTCGTAGGAAGCGGACAGCGAGAAAACGCGTCTGCATCCTGGTGTTTTTTTTCCGCACTTGTAGGTTATAGTAAAGTCGTATTTTGTAGACGAAGGATTCACCGACCAAGCCGTCCAGACAAGTTCTTCAGCGTCGAAAGCCAGCATAATGCATGATGGTCAGTAACGATGGTGAAATGGCGGCCGTGAAGATAAGGTCGAAACTTCTGTACAGACCAAACGATAGCTAGGCATTCCTGCTCCGTGCTGGTGTAATTCTTTTCAGCGTTTGTCAGAACGCGACTTGCATATGCGACGACCCTCTCCCCTAAAGTGTCATCTCGCTGTAGGAGAATGCCACCAATGCCGTGACCACTAGCATCCGTATGCAGGAGGGTAGGAGCAGCTTCATCAAAATGGCGTAGTACTGGTTCAGATGTGAGAGCGTGCTTCAGATGGGCGAACGCAGATTCACATTCGGGAGACCACACAAAGGGAACATTAGAACCCAATTATTTGTGCAGAGGTTACGCTATTGACGCGAAGCCTCGTACGAATCGGCGAAAATAGGAGGCGAGGCCTAGGAAACTGCGCAAATTTTTGGTCTTTTCGGGACGAGGGAAGTGCCGAACTGCCGAAACCTTGTCAGGGTTAGGACGAATGCCATCTTTGCTCACAATGTGACCTAGTACCTTGATCGTCTTGCTCGCAAAATGGCATTACTTGGTGTTTAGCTGAAGTCCAGCGTTGGCAAGGCATGTGAGAACTTCATCCAGACGTTGTAGGTGCTGAGGGAAGGTTGACGAGAAAACAACAATATCGTCCAGATAGCACAGGCAAGTCTTCCACTTCAGGCCACGAAGAACGGTGTCAATCATGCGCTCGAACGTTGCGGGTGCATCGCAGAGGCCGAATGGCATGACATTAAACTCGTAGAGCCCATCTGGTGTTGAAAACGCTGTTTTCTCTTTATCGTCCTCATGCATAGGTATCTGCCAGTAGCCGGAACGCAGACCGATGCTGGAGAAGTACTCGGCACCCTGCAGGTAATCCAAGGCATCGTCTATTCGTGGCATAGGGTATACATCCTTGCGTGTGATCTTGTTAAGTGCTCGGTAGTCGACACAAAATCGAACAGAGCCGTCTTTTTCCCGAACCAAAACAACGGGGGAAGACCAAGGGCTAGCAGAAGAGCGTATTATATTCCGTTGGAGCATGTAGGTGACGTTCTCGTCAATGACTTTCCTCTGGGCTAGCGATACGCGATATGGTCTACGGCGCACGATGGATGTACCATCTGTCTCTATCCGATGCGTCGTAATCGAAGTCTTTCCCAACGAAGCTGAATGCGCGTCAAACGAAGCTTCATGTTTTTGGAGCAAAGCAAGCAATTGTTGTGACTGCGAAGGTGTCAGCTCGGAACTGATGGCAGCTGCAAGAGCTGAAGGAGATGCGGCCCGTCGGGTACAAGGAACTTCAGAGGAAGCTGGTTTAAAGGAAACAACAGATATAGACTCCGATTCGGTGCCGGAAGCCAAAGTAGTGCCTGTAGGGATGAGAATTTTTTCCGATGTCGTGTTTGTAGCGTAGAGAAGTGCAGAGCTATGATCAAACCTAACCAGCCCTGACGCAAAGGCAATCCCTCTTGCGAGACAGCGTGCAGATGGTAATACTAGCACGTCGCCGCGGTCAATCACGTCAGACGTGATAGTCACAATGCTTTGGTGGCGAGGAGGTAGCGCGTTATCTTCTGCAGCAAGAAAGTGAAGTGGTGCGTCTTCTGCATGAAGTGAATAGGTCGTGTCGATCATGTGGAGAACGCGTTGCCCACAGCAGATGGAGGCGGAGGCCGTAGAAAGAAAACCCCATCCCAATATGAGCTGCTGGGCACACGAACTTAGCACTGCAAATTGTACGTAATGCAGAAGTCCATCGATGGAAATACGAGCGGTGCACATGGCGATAGGTCGAATGGCAGCCCCTTGAGCAGCGAGTAGCGTAGGTCCATCATAGGGGGTCGTAACTTTCCGAAGTCGAGAACAAAATTAACAGTGAATGACTGAAACACTAGCACCAGTGTCTATTAAAGCTTCTACTTGTACACCTTCTATTACAACCAATATCACATTGCACCGACGCGATGGAGGAATTTCTGTCCTGTCGTTCGATGCAGCTTTTGCTCCAAAAGCTGCATAATTCAGTTTTCCGGACGACGCTCGGCGAATTAAGAAGCAGGTCTCAGTGGGGACGTAGAGCGGCGAAGGGGTGACGGCGGGCGGCGCCTCGCAGGACGGTACGCCTGAGCCGTCTCGGATGCTACAGTAGGCGATGGAGAGCGGCGGCGCGGTGGACCATAAGGACGGCGTTGGTCATGGAAGCTCCCTGGATGTTGGAAAGTAGCTCCGGGCGAAAAGTTATCCCGTTCGTATACGTCATGTCCGCGACGCTAGTCTTGCTGGCGCTTGCGGCAAAAACGTCCTAAGTGGCCACGATAGCAGCAGTAGTAGCAGATGGGACGAGGAGGACGCCGCTCCGGATAGCTGGTTTGGGTAGGTGCGCTGGTATTCATGGACGCGATGGGGGCCGGTGTTGGTTTTGGAGGCATCGGTGGAACGATGACTGGAGTAGCTGCGGCTACTTGTGCTTACGTGGATGGGGCCCTAGGGGTTAGAGGGTCCGTGTACGCTGCACCAGCCATGGACGCCGATTCCTCCTTGATAACGTCTCGCAGATTAGTATCGGAGGCATGAGAAGGCATAGGCCCTGCGGCTAAGCCAAGATACTGGAGCTCTTCTCGAATTATTGCGCGTATCATTGCTCGTAACGTAGGGTCGTCGGCAGCAGTGTACGCAGTGGTGTCTGGCTGCAACCGTACTGATTCGAGTTCGTCGAGGCGCTGGCAAGTAGCGACGATATCAGCGACGGTAGCGGGGTTCTGGATGGCTAAAGCATTGAAAGCAATAGCTCCGATGCCTTTGAGGATGTGGCGAACCCTGTCTGATTCGGTCATAGCCGTGTTCACGCGTCGACAAAGAGCAAGCACATCGTCGATGTACGACGTATAAGATTCACCGGTTTGTTGCTTGCGATTGTCGAGCGTCTTTTTTGCGAAGGCGGAACGAACAGCCGGTGTGCCGAAGATTTGGCGGAGCTGCTGTTTGAAAGCGCCCCAGTTCGTGAAATCAACCTCATGGTTGAAAAACCAAGTCTTCGCTACTCCGGTCAGATAAAAGGCGACGTGACGTAGCTTGGACGCATCGTCCCAACGGTTAGCCGAACTCACTCGGTCGTAGTCGTCCAGCCAATCCTCGACGTCTTCCCCGCGAAGTCCAGCAAACAGATGGGGATCACGCTGGTGTCCACTGACAACCCTGTGGACACCAGCCACCAACCCAATGGTGGAAGTAGAAGTGCCTGTTGGCTCGTCCTGCGACATGCTGGCGGACAGCTGGCACAATCGGTGACCCGATCGAAGCTCCAGGAGGTTGAGCGGGGAGTCAGAGGACGGAGGACCGAAAAGCACGCTACACCACTTGTGACGTAGCAGTTGTCACTAGGTTTATTCCGGGTCGAAGATGCGGCGAACCAATCACGCTGTTTGGGATCGGACTGCTGGTACGATCTGTTGGGAACTCGGCGCTGACGCCCGTGGTTGTACCTGGGTCGCAAGCCCCAAGGGTAGCGTTGGCCTGGCGGCCTGGGGTACAACTGGAAGCATCCGAAGGTCCCGGCAAAGCATGAGTCGACTGGTAACAACAAAACAACTGGTTTATTTTAACATCGCAAAGAGTTGGTGGTCAGGTTTGACCGAAGTAGAGAGACGGGAGAGCACTTCACTCAACAGAAGAAATCGGAGCCCTCCTCTTTTGCGTCCGGGGGCAGCTGTTTTTATACTCTCGCAGTTGAGGGCAAGAAGGAACCCCTCAAAAGACGAGCACGTGAATGTACAATGGGCTAATGGTGACGCACACTGTCGTAGCGATGCCGTAGCACCATGACGAGCACGATCTCGTAGCACCCTGTCGAGCACGATCTCGTAGCACCCTGTTGTAGCGCTGCCGGTCGGGCACAATGACTGTAATGAGAGGATGGTCCCTGCTTTGGCATCGCCTGTTTCGGGCACAATGACTGGAATGAGATCCCTGCTTTGGCATCGCCTGTTTCGGGCACAATGACTGGAATGAGATCCCTGCTTTGGCATCGCCTGTTTCGGGCACAATGACTGGAATGCGAGGATGATCCCTAGGCGGTCGCATCGCCGCAGTCGCGCCTGGAAACACCTGGCGATGAGTGTTGCGGCGACGACGATCGGGCCAAAATGTCTGCCGCCCCGCCGCAGTCGCGCCGGCAAAACCACGTGTCGCAGGCGAATCGCAACAGACCGCCCCGCCGGGAGAAGGAGATCCCAATGGACAGGGGACTGCATCCGCTGTCCGGAGGGATGTCGCTCGATGATGCACATAACCGAAGTCGGGCGTCCCTCGACGTTTCTTGAGCGCAGCGCACAGAGAAGGCCTCGTTCTCTCGTTCAGGTTCGCACGGGACACTGCAAAGTGACTTCGGGAGAGTTCACATTTTTGTTCTCGTTCCCGGCAAGCGTTAGAACTACGCTGAAACTCAACCGCTCAGTCAGCAAGCACGGCACAACCCTCACTAAGCCCTGCCAGGCTCTTTCCCCTTTTTATACCACTGCCTAGTTCCTTACAGTAGTCTAGCATCACTCAGAACGCGTCCACAAATTGAAAACTTGCACTAGAAAGCATATCAACACTAAACAAAAGCAATATGTTAAAAAAAATCCTGCCTCAGGAAAAAAAACATCAGTAACAAACAATTTTGAGGCTGATTCCTACGTTAGGGGCTTCGACTTAAGCCATCGGCGTTACCGTTGAGACTCCCCTTTTTGTAACGCACCTCAAAGGAATATTGTTGTAAAGCGAGGCTCCAGCGCAGGAGGCGGCCATTTTTGGGAGAGATGGTCTGCAGCCATTGGAGAGGGCAGTGATCCGTCTCAATGATAAACCTCGAGCCGGCTAGATAGCATGACAATTTCTGAACGGCCCACACGAGACACGCACACTCTTTCTCGGTGGCGCTATACGCCTGCTCACGACTGGTCAGCTTACGACTAGCATACAGGACGGGGTGTTCTACTTCTCCATTTTCCCGTTGGCACAGTACAACGCCCATGCCTCGCTCACTAGCATCGCACTGAACAATGAACCCTTTTGTATAGTCTGGCGATCGTAGCACAGGCTGGCTTGTTAGGGCACTCTTTAGGGCGCTAAAAGCTCTTTCCTTTGTCTCGTCCCAGACGACTGTTTGAGGCTCTGTCTTTCTTAGAGCATCCGTCAGGGGAGCCGCGATATCAGAGTACCTAGGGATGTACCTCTGATAGTAGCCGGCGACACCCAAGAACGACCGAATATCGGTCTTGGTGCGCGGTTGCGGAAAGTCTCGCACAGCGGCCACTTTTATTTCAGAGGGGCGGCGACGACCCTGACCAATCACGTGACCGAGGTAGACAACCTCGGCCTGTGCTAACTGGCACTTAGGAGCCTTTACTGTCAAGCCTGCTTCGCGCAGGCGGGTTAGCACTGCCCGCAAGTGTGTCATATGCTCAGACCAGGATGCGGAGAATATCGCTACGTCGTCTAGATACGGTAAAGCGAATTCTTGCTGTCCCCGCAACACTTTATCCATGAGACTTGAAAAACAGTATGGCGCGTTCTTCAAACCAAAACTCAACACTTTAGGACGGAATGTTCCCATTGGTGAAATGAACGCCGCATACCTACTAGCCTCTTCTGTAAGTGGAACCTGCCAATAACCCCTGACAAGATCTAGGGTGGAAATAAACTGAGCGCTACTAACTTTCTCAAGGCGCTCCTCGATGTTAGGGATCGGATAAATTTGATCCTTAGTGATGGAATTAAGCCTGCGGTAGTCGACGCAAGGACGAGGTTCCTTGCCCGGTACCTCAACTAAAATCAAAGGGGAGGTATAATCACTCTCACCTGCCTCAATAACACCGAGCTGTAGCATTTTCTTTACCTCAGCCTCCATAATATCGCTCTGGCGGGGTGACACCCGATACGCCTTGGATCGTACTGGCTCTGTGGAGGTAAGTTCTATATCATGAGTAAGTACAGAAGTCCTACCAGGCCTCTCAGAGAACAGACCTTGAAACTCTTGTAATAGCCGGTGTAGTTCGGTTTTCTGCTCGGGCGACAGCGGTGCTTTACTGATAAGGTCACTAATGACTTGACCGGTGTCTTCCCTGTTCGTCACTGAGCCTAGTCCCGGAAGCTCGACCGGAAGCTCTTCAGGAACGTTTACCATCATGCACACCACTGCTTCCCTTTGTCTATAAGGTTTGAGCAGATTACAGTGGTAAACTTGCTGTGCTTTCCGCTTTCCTGGCAGACTTACCACGTAGTTAACGTCCGACAGTTTCTGAACAATTCGTGCTGGGCCCTCCCACTGCACGTCTAGTTTGTTGTTTAGCGATGTGCGCAATATCATGACCTCATCGCCAACCTCAAAACGACGGGCCCTGGCTGTCCGATCATAATAAACCTTGGCCCTCTGCTGGGCCTTTGTCATTGCTGCACCTGACAACTCCTGTGCCCTTCTTAAGCGTTCGAGGAGCTTAAGCACGTACTCCACCACGACTGGGTCGTCGCCCCTACCTTCCCACGATTCTCGAAGCATGCGAAGCGGAGATCGAAGCGAGCGACCGTACACCAGTTCAGCTGGCGAAAACCCCGTAGCCGCATGCGGCGCGGTTCTTAACGCAAACATCACCCCAGGCAAACACAGCTCCCAGTCAGTTCGATGTTCAAAACACAACGCTCTCAACACGCGCTTCATGACGGAGTGGAGCTTCTCAACGGAATTCGACTGTGGGTGGTACACTGAGCTGTGTAGCAGCTTTACCCCACACCTTTCGAGAAAAGTTGTCGTCAAAGCGCTAGTAAACACTGTGCCCTGATCTGATTGAATTTCTGCAGGAAAACCAACTCGCGCAAATATGGACAGTAGTGCATTAACTATCTCAACTGAGCTGAGTTCTTTAAGCGGCACTGCTTCAGGGAACTTTGTCGCTGGGCAGATCACAGTCAAAATGTGTCTGTACCCCGTGGCTGTTACCGGCAGAGGTCCCACAGTATCAATAACGAGCCGTCTAAAAGGCTCCGTAATGATAGGTACCAATTTCAACGGCGCCCTCGATTTGTCCCCTGGTTTGCCCACCCGCTGACAAGTGTCACATGTCCTCACGAAATGGTCTGCGTCCCGAAAACACTCTGGCCAATAGTACTCTTGCAAGAGACGGTCCTTAGTTTTCTTAACTCCTAGGTGTCCGGACCATGAACCCCCATGCGACAAGCGCAACAGATCCTGACGATAGCATTGAGGCACGACCAGCTGATCGAACTCCACTCCTCTGCGGTCTAGATACTTCCGGTACAGGACTCCACCTCTTTCCACAAAACGCGCAGTTTTCCTGGCGATACCTTCTTTGACATTGCAGCGTATGTTTTCTAGGCTACCATCCTTTTTTTGCTCGGCTATCAAAGCCGACCGGCTGACTTTTAGCAACCTATCAAGTCCGTCTGACGTAGGCGCGATGAGCAAATCAGTAGATAGCTCTTCTAACTTTCCCGCATCGGGCGTTTCCTCTCCAGTATCTGGCGCCTTTAACGTTACAGACTCAAGTTTATTCAGTTCGGGCGTGCTCGGAATATCAGCTTGCTGCGCCTCTGACCCTCTTTCGTTGTTTGATAACGTCGGCCCCGCAACTACCGCCTTTGCAGCGAGCTCCCGAACCTTCGATCTGGTTAAGGCCTGAACACTAGCTTCACCAAACAAAAGCCCCTTCTCGCGCAGGAGGTGATCGGACCTGTTTGAAAATAGGTACGGGTACTGGGGTGGCAGCATAGATGACACTGCCGCCTCTGTCTCAAGCGCTCCGAAAGGTCCTTCAATAAGCACTTTTGCTACCGGCAGACACACGCTATGAGCTTCCACGGCTTGCTTGATCCATGCGCACTCGCCCGTGAACATATGGGGTTCTACGTAAGATGGGTGAACTACATCCATCGTAGCTGCGGAATCGCGAAGCACTCGGCACTCTTTCCCGTTCACGAGGAGGTCTCGCATGTAAGGCTCGAGAAGCTTCATGTTCTCGTCAGTGCTGCCTATTGAAAAAAAAACAACTTTTGGTGTTGTTTCCGGACACTGCGCCGAAAAGTGACCCGGCTTCTGGCACGTATAACAAACGCCCGCTCGCCTCATCTCGAACCGCTTTCTGCGTTTGGCTGCCGCCGTCTCTTTACGTTTGGTCGGACTGCTTTCGCTCGCATCCGCACCACGCGTGTCCCCCTTTAATCTCATGGGTGTGAACTTTGGCCTCTCAAACTTCGAGCCAAATTCACCCTTTTGACCGTCCTTAGCTCCGCGAGCCCGACGCGTCACAAACTCCTCGGCTAGCTCAGCGGCTTTAGCCACCGTACAAACGTCTGGCCTATCCAAGACCCAGTATCGCACGTTCTCCGGTAACCGACTATAAAACTGTTCTAGCCCGAAACACTGCAGAACTTTATCGTGGTCACCAAACGCTTTCTCTTCTTTGAGCCACTCCTGCATGTTCGACATAAGCCTATACGCAAACTCTGTATATGACTCACTTCTGCCTTTCTCATTTTCCCGAAACTTCCGACGGAACGCCTCCGCAGACAGCCGGTACTTTTTTAGCAGACTCGATTTTACTTTGTCGAAATCCTCTGCTTCCTCTCTATCCAAGCGAGCGACTACGTCGGCCGCCTCGCCGGGTAACAATGTGAGCAAGCGCTGTGGCCACGTTTCCCGAGAGAACCCCTGCTTCTCGCACGTTCGCTCAAAGTTAACCAGGAACAAACCAATGTCCTCTCCAAGCTTAAACGGCCGCATCAGGTCAGTCATTTTGAACAATACGCGTTCTCCTGCACCGTGTGCCTGACTTCCATTACGAGCGCGTTCCATCTCTACCTCAAGACGCTTCATTTCCAAAGCGTGTTGACGGTCACGCTCTTCTTTTTCTTTCTGCTCTTTAAGTTCGCGCTCCTGTTTCTCTTTTTGCTCTTTAAGTTCGCGCTCCTGTTTCTCTTTTTGCTCTTTAAGTTCGCGCTCCTGTCTTTTTGACCTCTCCTCAATAGTCTCAAGGCATTCCGACAGCTCGTCATCCTCAGCCTCTAACTCAAGAATAGCCTTTATCAGTTCTGGTTTTCTTAGTTTGTCTGAGACATCCAGACCCAACTCTCTTGCAAGCTCCAACAATTTCGGTTTGCGCAACGACTTCAAATCCATGGCTGCTCTGAATGCTGCTTTCTCTACTGCTTACTATTGTCTTGCCGCAAACTAACCCGGCAGCAACGACAACCACAATTACCAGCTCTGTTTCTGACACTAACAAAAAGCCTGGCAAAGCTCAGAAGAAGAAAGTCCCGCACTCACCAAACCTCGCAGGCAGGAATTCCGCGCAGTCGTTCCGCTGCAGGCAACCAGTCGTCACACAGGGCTCGTTGCACTGCTCCCGGATCGTCGTTGAGCTGCTCAGCATACAGTCAACTGCATCTCTTCGCTGCTGGCCTCCGTTGTCGCGATGTCACCGCTGGCAGACAGTTGTTTGAAGTCGGAGGTGATCTCACCGCTGCCAACCAGATGTTTGGATCAGACTGCTGGTACGATCTGTTGGGAACTCGGCGCTGACGCCCGTGGTTGTACCTGGGTCGCAAGCCCCAAGGGTAGCGTTGGCCTGGCGGCCTGGGGTACAACTGGAAGCATCCGAAGGTCCCGGCAAAGCATGAGTCGACTGGTAACAACAAAACAACTGGTTTATTTTAACATCGCAAAGAGTTGGTGGTCAGGTTTGACCGAAGTAGAGAGACGGGAGAGCACTTCACTCAACAGAAGAAATCGCAGCCCTCCTCTTTTGCGTCCGGGGGCAGCTGTTTTTATACTCTCGCAGTTGAGGGCAAGAAGGAACCCCTCAAAAGACGAGCACGTGAATGTACAATGGGCTAATGGTGACGCACACTGTCGTAGCGATGCCGTAGCACCATGACGAGCACGATCTCGTAGCACCCTGTCGAGCACGATCTCGTAGCACCCTGTTGTAGCGCTGCCGGTCGGGCACAATGACTGTAATGAGAGGATGGTCCCTGCTTTGGCATCGCCTGTTTCGGGCACAATGACTGGAATGAGATCCCTGCTTTGGCATCGCCTGTTTCGGGCACAATGACTGGAATGAGATCCCTGCTTTGGCATCGCCTGTTTCGGGCACAATGACTGGAATGCGAGGATGATCCCTAGGCGGTCGCATCGCCGCAGTCGCGCCTGGAAACACCTGGCGATGAGTGTTGCGGCGACGACGATCGGGCCAAAATGTCTGCCGCCCCGCCGCAGTCGCGCCGGCAAAACCACGTGTCGCAGGCGAATCGCAACAACGCCCACAGCACGGATCCCACTTGAGAGCCAGCCCCACAAGCGATGATGATGTACAGAGGACAAAAACTAGCTTATAAATGGCCACAATATATATATATATATATATATATATATATATATATATATATATATATAACCGCTTAGCACGTTAATTTCTACTGAAGTTGTTTCGCGCTGCTGGCCGTGAGCGCTCGATATAACTGTACGTAATTTTTGAATACAGCTTTTCAGTGTTGCTGTTGACAACGATAAGAAGCACAGAATGTACGCTGCTTCATTTGCTGCGTTTCCTTGACCACAGCAAGCCTGGTCATTACCAAAAAAATATAATGCGACACTCTTTGATATACACATGACAAGATTACTCGCATATAGCGACGGGAAAGTGTGGCACACTTTATTAGAAAGTAATGCAGCGGCCCGTTTAGGCACAGCTCTTTTCCTCCTAAATGCCAGCTCTGTAGGAAAATAATAAACAAGGGAGCAGCAGGAGACGGAAGTGTCATTCAGTGAGCTACATTACCATGAAGAAATCTATGTTTACACTGCGAATTTTTCCTTTGTTGAAGTGCATAATTTAGAAAAATAATGTGATATCAGCATTAATGCACAGAGTTAACTGCAGATACTGTGAAGTATTTGAAGTTCTCAAAGTTTATTTTCCTTCCCCACTT
Organism: Dermacentor variabilis; assembly: GCF_050947875.1. Classification (NCBI taxonomy): domain Eukaryota; kingdom Metazoa; phylum Arthropoda; class Arachnida; order Ixodida; family Ixodidae; genus Dermacentor; species Dermacentor variabilis. The sequence continues at coordinate 201,327,080 of NC_134569.1, read as the reverse complement.
CTGAATCGTATAAAGTCGACTGTTCTCTGTAAACTGATATTTTTGTTTGCGTGTTGAAATGAAAGAGCCACCACGAACAGAAAAACGCAACCACACTTGCATGCGTATAAGCATACGTAATATGCCGCAACGTGACCCAAGGGTTCATTATAACTGAAGTCTGTAGTCATTGACACATTGCTTAAGCGTTGAAAACTGTGTATCGTACTAGATCACAGCGAGCAAATGGCTGAACGTTGACCCAAAGCCGTTGTCTCTATGGTGCTGCCTGTTAGTCAAATGCACAACACGGGATAACCTCAACAATTATTTCGTAACCGAGGTGTCCAGAAAAGCGCGCGGTCCTCCAGAAATTCTTGAGCCCAGGCAGTTATGGGCTTCGTCCAAACAGCAGAGTGGGCACCGAAAGACGCCAGACCTTCTAGGATTCAAGTTATTAATTTTAGCCGCACTGAAGTAAAATGGAGAGACGAGCTAGTTGGTGAATATTCGTCATTGAAACTGAAGCGCAAACTGAGACACGCACAAGAGAGGGCAACGACACCAACGCTTTGGTGTACTGCGCGTCTGAAATTAGTGACAGCAAGACAAGGTGCACAAAGGCCGTTTGAGCGCCGCAGACAACCTGACCAGAAGTTCCTGCAAGCTCTGCTTTTCGCTAAGGTACATCCTTTGCTTGCGTCGTTTATTCTTTTTATTGCGTTGTTGAACAGGCATTTTGTTTTATGTAAAATGACAACACTAAAAATCCTTCTTGGCAGTTTATAAATGTCAACTGCTGTAAGATAGCTTCACAGATACAGCCTAAGTTTCTGTAATTTCATATGCCATGTGTGTATTTGTCAAGGGGATCTTCGCCCAAAGAGCGCCAAATTTATATGTGGTGCAATGATTTAGTTAATGCACGATACAATGCACACTTCACTGCAGCGCACGAGTTATGTGGAACAAGACACAAGCAAAAAATAGACAAACGCACTGTCTAGAAATTTTACTGGAACCTAAGTGGAACGATAAGTGGATCATATAACACTGCCTCCTCCCTTTTACGGAGTTCCAGATAAGAACTATAAACATAAAGAAAACTGAACGAACGTTCCACATAAGATTCACTTATATGTCTCGTTCCACTTATTAACAGTACGGATCCCGATAAAAATATGTGGATCACACTTTTAAGTGGAACTTACATGGAACCAGATTAAGAGTGTAGTTGCGTTATCCTTCGTTAGAGCTCGCCGAAAGCCTTCTCCATTTGCAGATGTAGCTTTTGGATGGCTTTCCTGTTTTCCTGGATACCTCTTTCGCAGGCCGTTACTCTCGCTTCGAATGGTTGCGCTGTCGGATCCGGCTCAAGGCAGCGTCTCGGCGTTCATCTCCTCGACCTCCTCGACTACCGAGGGAGTGCACGAGCTCTGCGGCGGTGGTCCAGGCAAACTTTCTTGGCTGATGGCTTGTCTCGACTTCGTTACTCCTTTAGCTGTGCGCGCAATTCGGCCACCTATACGCGCAGTTCATTCTTTAGCGCCGCCGCCTGTACAGTGTTGTTTGTGTTTGTGCCTGCGTCTCGTGATGGCTGTATGTGTAGCTTGGCTTTGTCATTTGACTCTATGACTTCGGGAGGCAGCATTCTGCCAGCTCACCTGTTATTCCTTGGAGCTCACGTGATTCAGTGTTTTCGACTTACTGCTGGACCTGGTTCTGCTCTTGGACCAAGATCTGCTGTCGCCTCGTTGATGGAATGCCGCCCTGGGTCTGGACTTGGAGCGGGTCCGAGATAGGGATCGCTCTCTGCTACCCTTGCTCATTTGTTCCATCGTGGTGTTTTCTTTGTGTGCCTGTTCCTTGCGCGGCCTGTGCGACGAGCGTGGCGCGGGTAGCAGCCTCTTGGGGCATTCTTTCGACGCTGTCGTATGATTGCCCTCGTTCCTGCCGACGATGGGTCACCAAAGTGATTTAAGACCAAACCGGCCCATTGTTAAGAGATGGAGTCGCCACAAGTCACCCCGTCGGTTTGGTGCGCTCTTACCGCTACATATACGCTATTTTCTGTTATATCTGTACATATTCTATAAAGCTTTTCGTTTCCTGTTCATCTGCTCCAAGAATCCGTCTCTCTTACTCCACCCCGAAGCCACAACTTTACACAGTCCCGCATCTACAGTGACGCATGCTGACATGAAAGAGCTTCGTTGAAGGGAAGCACGTATGTACACATGGGCACATACTCATTGACGCAAGTTGAAGCGATCCTTGGTTTCGAGCCCTGTTACCACTGTCAGCCAGCCAGCCAGTCAGCCTGCCTGATAGATAGATAGATAGATAGATAGATAGATAGATAGATAGATAGATAGATAGATAGATAGATAGATAGATAGATAGATAGATAGATAGATAGCCCCCGAAAAGTAGGGGAAGTACCAAAAGAATGTTAACACAGTAAAAAAATACCTCTGACGAACCCGCAATGACTCAATCCCCCACAGCCGTGACCCACGCTACCACGGAGACTTATTCTATTCGACGACATGTCCTTTGTCATTTCTAAGTTTCCTTTGCTTTGTGAATGTTCTTTGTTCTCACTCTCCACGCCACATTTGCGCGGGGAACCAACTGCTAAGTCTGTACCCAGCTAGACAACTGCGCCAAACATGAAAGAAAGTGCAAGGAAGCTAGGCCCGCATGCTACACCTGAGCAGCTGTAGGCCGATGGCCCCATCAGTATTATGAGGATTGTACTGCCTAAAGGATCGACTCGCGTTACAAAACACGTTAAAATCCTTGTGAGGACATACATGCTAAAATGCTGTAAGGACCGGCCCACCAAATAAGTTTGATTAAAATTTTGATTACACGGTCTGTAGGATCCGCCCAGCTATGATTACATTATCTCTAGATCGGCCCAGCTGACTTACACAGTCGACAGAATCTGTCCAGTTTACTATTACATTGTTTTCGAGATCGGTATATTTTACTCGAAAAAAAAAAATAGCCAACTGACGGACAAATAGTAAGTTCCCCTCAGGATGCGAAAGTAAAAACAAAACTCAATTTCTAAGTTTGCAAGTCCACCGAAATCTTCCACAAGAACGTATCTGCCGTCTAAACGACCAGCGGGCATGAGAAACAGTCCCCGCTGCAGTCATTCAATTTCCTGACGCCTTCATTTCCACTAAGGGCTAATGCAAACCAATGTGTGCGATATTACCGACGCGGTTGGTTGGTGGCTGTGGGCTTCCTTCAGGCGGTCGAAAGCTTATGCCTCCTTTTTCGTACTTGTTCCATTATACGTTGCTGTAAGGATTCATAACATGATGTCTCGTTTCTCGTTCACACTCCGTCTAGAATAATGAAAACATATATATTACAGGAATAAATAAAAAGACATTGTCCTTTTTCGCATGCGATGATTTTTCATCATGGTTACTGCCGTGCAGCAATGCAGACTAGTGGCTGGAATAAGAAACATTGTCCGGTGCAATGCAAAATGTGAGTTATCGATTGTGTTTTCTACTGCACATTTGGACTACTCTTTCAACTTACGCAGTCATTACGTTCTAATTTGATCCCCTTTTGAATTTAACCTCTTTAACCTCACAGCTATCTGTATAGACAAGAGCAGCGCTTATACCCAACGAACCCACAGATCCTAGCCTCCATGAGTGCGGCGCCTGACCCGTCACCTTAAAGCACGCGCCTCGCGCGATGTTCTTGCTTCCTCATTTGCAATGATACGCCCATTCCCCCGCGCACAGTCCTTTAACAGTCCTCGCCGTATACCGCTCCCTGCCTTTCTCCTGGTTGAGGGAAGAAAAGCTTAAACTGCAACACGTACCGTGGGATCAGTATAGCAGAAAAAAAGTGAAGGAAGACCAAGTTGTATCTGTGGTCGCGCTCTGTATATATATATACCTTACTAAAGAAAGCGCTTCAATGACACGCCTTCGCTATTCCATATAGCAGACGGCATATTCTGCGAAGAGCGGAGAACACGGATGCCTTCGCTTTCCCAATTAACGGGCGCCACTTGCAGGGTTGACAGCGCTGCACGCTTTTATTTAGGCAACGTATGGCGAATGCCCTCTCCTTTTTCTCCTCGGCGAGGTTGTCTCCGTTTCGAGACGTCTTCGAGTCCTAAACGCGTTGTTCTGCTAAACTTTCACTCTCCGATCTCGCCCTTGCAAGTTAGTTCTTTTGCCTCCTCGCTTCGTTGCTACTCTCGACAACAGTAGAGCAGCGACGTCCCCGCCGGTTTCTGAAGCGGTGTTCGTTCTGCGTGAATGCGCGCCTGGTGTTGTAACGGCTATATTTGAATTGAAACGTTCGTTGGTTTGAGCCTCGTTGTCGCGTTTACAATCAGTGCTGGCCCTTCGGACGGCGTGTCTGGTAGCGGTTCTGTGGCCATATTGTTTTTGATAGTTCGCCGTCGGGATCGAACGCACAATGCAACGGTTACCTCGGCGGTTTGGCGTTTGAGCGTGCTTTATGTACTGGGTGTCAGCTACTGATGGATACATCCCTTTGCGCTGCGTTGGACCCGCCGGCCTCGGTGAGTATAGTTAAACTCCTGCTTGCTGCGAACCTTGATTTTGGCTTAGTGATGCGAAGGGCTTAGCGAGCCAGTGGTTTGTTTCCTTGTGCTGTGGGGGGGGTGGGGGGGGGTAAGTTGTAACGTATAGCGCTTGAGTTTCTCCATTGTGGCTCGTGAAGAGCGATTCGTCAAAAACGTTTTTCAAAACGTCGTTTTTTACTGCGCCCAAGCCGCGCGTTGATCAGGCTTTCGGTGGTTTGGCGTAGTACTGATTGATTGCCTGCGAAACGTTTTCATTGGAGCTTCTGAAGCTGTCGTGAAAAGTGTTTATTTCTGAATGACGTCTTAGCCTCGTTTTTCTTACGATAACAGTGATCTATGCCTTGCTGGGAACGCGGATGATTGCGTGCGTCTGTTACAAGCAGTGCCAGATGGCGGAATGTTTCTAGATAAGCGACGGTTACGCGTGTGACCAGCGGAATTCGAATGGATCCCGCCCGTGGCATTGCGCTGTGGACAAGTAGTAGGGATTTAGCTTTACATGTTCCCCTAGAGCGTTCGAATAAACTTGTTCTGCTGGAACCGTTATAAAAACGGCCTCTCATTGAAGGTAATTATGCTTGGTAGCAAAGTACGCAACTCATCCTGATCTTTCAAGCTGTTTGCATGCTTTTTCTTGCTTGCGCAAGCCTCCGATCAGTGCGTTATGGTATAAAAATGTATATAGGGGGCTATTATTATTATTACTGCTACTTACATTTGTGTCGTAAAGTATGACATGACTAAATAAGGGGACCGTTTGAGGACGTCTTTATTTTATTCGAATGGCTGTCATTCTGCCAGTACGACGTCGTGGTATCGGGATCGCACGGCCACTGTTACCCGGAGATGTTGGCTGGGTCTGTGGGCGGCTGCGCATGCCGCGCTATGCTAAAACATTTATGACATGTGTACCTCGAGCCCGCACGCAAAGAACGCATCTTTTGCAATGCCCTGTTGATTCCCGTGTTAATTTGAACTGCTTGTAGCTAATTCAGACTAGAGAAGAATTGCCCTTGTTTGTTTTGCAGGGCGCTTACGTGAATCCACCGTAGGCGGGTCAATGAAGCTTTTGAGGCTGAAATGCTTATGCGGACGACATGTAAATGCTAGCCGGTCGGGCGGCGTTAGCTTGCTTGCCCGGGTGGGGAGAAGGTTGTTTTGTTTGTTGTGTGCCCAAAGGGAAGTTAGCTCTAAGTTGTATGCTTGGGCTTGTCTCACGGGCTTTAGTACTATGTAGTTGGGCGTTTAGTGGGTAAACAAACTGACACTACGTTGAACCCGAGGCTCAGCCACCGCGCAAAGACTCGGTCGAGCGTCACTCAAGGGTTGAGTGCGACGGGAGTAAGTGGTGTATCTGTTGAGAGCTGGGCCACTACGAGATTGTGGAATATCAATCTGGGTGATCAGTATGGGATGCTAGAAGCCAACGAATACCAACGAGAAGCCAACGAGTATTCAATACTAACCAGTGCCGTCGACAGTCATCGTGGGAGGTATTCTGCCGAATTTTCTATGTTTGTATCTAACCGTTTGCGCGTTGACATGGGTCGCTAGGTAGCGCATGGTCGAATGGTTAGCGTATTGGGCTGCTGTGCTTATGCAACAGGTTTCGAAGCCAACCGTCGAACCAAGATGGATGATTGAGTATGCTGCGATGTGTACATACGTAGCGCTCTTCAACGAATCTCTTTCACACCGATATGAGTCAATGTAGATGCGGAACTGGGTAGGTAACGCAGTTCAGTGAAACTCTTTGACGTCGAATCGGAGCTTCGAGTATGTGCCACTCGGTCTGTGCTAGTCTTCAATTTACCTCTTTGATGCCCACTTAGGTCACTGGGTGTCTGTCTCTGGGAATGTGCCGCTCTACAATGACGACTTCGTGTTTGTCAATTTTGCATCTGGTACTGATAAATTATATAGAACTGAATAAAAGAATGCTATAACACGTGCAAATTACTCTAAAGAGCCTCCAAGCAAAGCGGTCAAGCTATTATGCTTAATTAAGAAAATTATTAGGTTCATCTACTGATTTACTGATTTCTTTCACCGAAATCTATTGCTATCTTTTCTTTTTATTTGGGAGGGGGGAGCTGTAGCAATCAATGTTGATAACGTATGAAAATCTTGCCATGCCGCGACATAAAACACTTCATTTATAGCGAAAAGTCAGTAAGCGCTGATGGTGATGCCATGCTCAGAATTTTGTCTTATTTTTTAGTAGTATCCATAAGTGCGTCTGATTAATTTCTAAACTTACGATTTAAATTAATTCCTGCGATGGCGAGCAGACGGTCCGACTGTGAGAAATAAAAACAACTATCTATTTTCTAAAGCGGCATCCGTTCTAAGATTTGTATTTATACGGGTGTGCGAATATTAGAAGCTGTCTAATACAGAATCGAGTAGTGTCCTATTGAAGTGGGTGTTCAAATCGCATACTTATACTAATATTGTTGCAATAGTTATTGCATGCTTCAAAACGTCAACTGTTCGCAACCAAGCACAAAGTTGGAGCAAAAGTGCGATAACTTTCATCCCCACGGGAATAGTGTAGGCACAAAACGTTAGAGCAGGCTACGTTGCTCAGAGAGCCAGAATTTATCGCACATAAGGCGGTCGTCTGCACTCTTCGAAAGGGTCCTGTCAGTGCAAAAGAACGGCTTATTTGTTCCTCGTGTCCAAGTCCTGCTGTTATCAAACGTCTATTTATAACGTGCAATGTAATGACAGGTAGTTGCTAACTTTATGCGTACTAGGATGTGAACATCGTTTTACATCATTTGTTAAAACGGCTGTTCATTATTGGAATGCTACTGGAAAGTATTCGATATTCGATTAGATTTCCTTGAGCCGCTACTCTATTTGCATTTAAAAAAGAAAATGGGAGGTTTTATGTGCCAAAACCACGGTCTGACTACGAAGCACGCCGTAGCGGCGAACTCCGGATTGATCTTGACCACCTGGGATTCTTTAGCGTGCAACCAATGAAGGGCACACGGGCGTCTTTGTGTTTGGCTTCCATCGGAATGCGGACGCCACGGCCAGGATTTGTTGCTGCGCCCTCGGGCTTAGCAACGCAACGCCAAAGCCACCACGCCACCAAGGCTTGTGATTACTATTCGGTTCGGTCGCAGGTAATACTATTAGCAGCACCCTAGTGCATCATCCAGAAGAGCAGCTTAGGTGCACACAGATGGCCCACTAATAAGCTTACAGACAAATTGAGGCGCATGAATTCCCCTTTCGGATCAAATGGGAGCGAGACGTGGAACTTAGGAAAGTCCCTCGATAAGCTTTATCAGGTGGCCTTACTGGCTACTTGCGTAAACAAAAAAAAGAAGAACATATAGATGAAGCTATCGGTATAGTAAGCAGCGATGTTAAGGTGACTGAGAACTCTCCATATTTAGGCACTTCGTCGCTTAGTTACCATTATTCGTGGCAACACCGCGCTGGAATGTAGAAACGCTGGTGTGCCGCCTTCTGGGTTAAGGAGAGCCGAGGTGGTCATATCTGGATCCCCTTTACTACGGCATCCCTCTTGCCACATTGCGTAGTTTAGCGAACAGCATAATTTAATTTACTTACACGTTCCTACCGCGAGCCGAGGCTTGGTAATTCATAATGTCTGTGAAAAATAAACGTATAGGCAACCAAGGCTTCCCCACTCGCGCATGAGCTGGACCACAGCAAGCTCCGCAGCCCGTGCTCTGGCGACTCCTCGTGCAGCACATCCAGGACATTCAGAGAATTCCCATCGCCCGAAGCACCACCTGATGTGTTGCAAGCGACGCCGGCTTGGACAGTGAGCCGAGTGAACTCTTTATCACAAAATAAAGCGGGAAAGCTACTATGCTTATAGCCTGCGCATGCGCACAACGCTCGTGCCCGTAGCGCCAGAAAGAACCTCGCGGCGCCGCCGTGGCGATTGGAGCGTAGCGTTGGATCGTGCGCCCACGCCGTCGTATTTGCAGCCAAAAAACACGTTGTCCGCGTCTCTGGAATCCCTCTAACCCTCCGCGCATGATCCGCGCATGCGCCGTCGATAACGAGAAAGCAAGACAACGGCGGCAGCGCGCCGACGCCTTCGCTACGCCCACTATGAATGAAGGAGATCAGGGCGTGTTGGCGTTACGTTAGCCCATACCACGCTGCCACCTCTAATCTGGCCCGTCAGCGTCATTGCCTCGCTGCGAGTGCGTACAGTGCGTTGCTGTGTGACGTGCGAATGCGTGTAATAAAAAATACACGAAAATAAAAAGCTTATTACTGCCGTCATCGACGTGGTGACCTTGAGAAAAGAATAAGATCACGCTATTTCGGCTAGCAGTTTTCGTTTGCGTGCGATATCACCTAATGCCACGTGAGTTTCAAAGAATACTCAGTGTGTCTAAGCTGTCTTAATGCTGACTCTTGCGTATTTATTTAACGCCCATAACTGAACCTCTTTTCTTACATTGAATCATGCCCTCTGTTATTAAGGTGGGTGAATATATGAGGCGTAGATAGGGGAGCGGCTCCCTCGACAAGCGCTGCGACGAGGGCACGGGCGTAAAATACAAGTGATGAACTTCCGGAATGGTTTATTCGAGCTTGCGCGCTTCTTCTGTCGGAATGCAGCCAGTGAAGAAAATTTAGGTGCCAGAGACGTTCTAGTGTGCTTGTCTTTTACGTCCTCGTACGCGCCCCAGCTATACGCCTTAAGGGGACAGGGTATCCCATTCTTGCCATGCACTTTAGGCTATGCTCGTGACCCTTTTTCTCATGATCTGCTAGGGTTAGAACATTAACCTTGGTGGCATTGTAATCAGCAATATTAGGTAGTGTTACTGAACCAGGATTATTTTTTTAAAGATTAGTTTCTTTGTTTTTTTTTTACTGGACCCAACAATTTTTAGAGCCAAAATCTGCAGTAAATAGCCTGTAAACAAAAATCCCTTGCAATAATATTTATAATCCTGGTTCAGTAGACTGTCTGTATGTTTGCTCAATATATGGAAAGTATTATCTCCCTAGCGCTTGTAGTTTCTGAAAAAGAGGGTCAAATGCAGCAAAATTTGGTGTTTTGAGATAATTGGCTTTGAAGTGTGAGAAAGAGCTTTATTGCAATATAGGACAATAGAAACAAATTCTGCCACATTTTTTCAATAGCCACCAGCCTGGTAGTCCCCTCCATCGCCAACACTTCTTTTCTGTGCTAGCTGCCTTGTTTTCCGGGCCTCCTTAGTGACCAGTCGTGTAGCCCTCTCTGCAAAGTACAGTCGCCGCCGGTCAGCTTCGCGCAACCACTGGACTGTGAACTGTCCTGGAGAAACTCCGAATGACCTCAAAATGTCGGCTCGAGCAATGCTGCGGTCATTAAAAGTTAGCACAGCATCGATTGCCGCTATTTGCAGCGTCTTGAGGCCAAGAAAGACATTCTTCGGAGCGCGCTCCCATACAACGTTGTTGAACGCCTCACTCGCGTTCTGAGTTTTTCCCTGGAGACATTTCTGGAGAAGCTCAGGCTTTGAGAGCTGCCGAAACACCGGCGTTCCGCTTCAAGCGTTCCGCCCAGCGCGAAGGCTTCGATGCAGACGCGCACGTGGTGGCCGCGGCGCCCACTCCTGGATTTTGTTGCGGAGAATTGGCGTCATTGGAGATCGACTTATGCCGGCTTCCGTGGAAGAGACGTTTTTTAAAGCACTTCTTTGGCTTCGTCATTGCATTATCGCTAAATAACCGGCACAAAAGTATAAACAAATTCGATTGTCTGCTAAAACACGCCAAAGCACGAGCAAAACGCCGCACGTTGCGAGTGATCCAGCTGCGTCTTAGGATTCGTTTGGCTAAGTGAAATATGCTAGCTAGGTTTTCACTGTTGCCAGATGAGTGACAGCCATTACACTAAACGTCACAAAATATAGGCGGTGAAAAGAAATTTTTTTTTCGGTTTAGGAGAGGCACAGATCCCGAGCGTGTGTGAAAGGGGGCGTGGCTGGATGTTGCCTAGGTTTCGAAAAATGTTGATTTTGAGGTAAATATTTCGCGTGCGCTCAAATGAAACACTGGGCCATGTTAGGGAAAGAATAGAGATGTTAAATTACACAAGAACAAAAATTGATTTTTTTCGGAAACTTTGCCTACCCTGTTCCCTTAAGCAAGTCGCTCTAACCTACGCCCTCTCAAGCAGCTGTGGTTATAGCACTAGGATGCTTACAACCACCAGGACCATGCTGCACTTACTAAAGTTGACTGGGCTCAGCGACTGCGCTTGAATGCACGGTGAACGCTGTTCTGTAGACACTACCGAAAAATTGTGCTGCGTCATCACCCAAACGTCCTTCTATGTCATAAAATATCTCATGCGTGCGCGCACATTAGTTGTTATCTCTTTCCATCTTAATATTTCCTTTTAATGGTCTGTGTGTGTGTGTGTGTGTGTGTGTGTGTGTGTGTGTGTGTGTGTGTGTGTGTGTGTGTGTGTGTCTGTGTGTGTGTGATACGACGCCATATTGTATCATAACCACATCATTAATCATAGTCGTCATCATCACCCTATCTTATGTCCACTGCAGGACGAAGGCCTGTCCCTGCGATCTCCAATTACACGTCCTGCGCCAACCCATTCCAACTAGCGCCCGCGGATGTCCTAATTTTATCGCCCCATCTACTCTTCTGCCGTCTTGGACTGCGCTTCCCTCCTCTTGGTACCCATTCTGTAACCCTAATGGTCCAACGGTTATCTAACCTACGCATTACATGACCTGTCCAGCTCCATTTTTTTCTCTTAATGTTAAATAGAATATCGGCTATGCCCGTTTGCTCTCTGATCCACACCGCTATCTTCCTGTCCCTTAACGTTGCGCCTAACATTCTTCGTTCCATTAACTTGTTTTCGATGTTCTTTGACAGTCTCCAGGTTTCTTGCCCACACGTTAGCACCGGTAGAATGCGCTGTTTGTACACCTTTCTTTTTAATGATAATGGGAAGCTTCCAGCCAGGATCTGACAACGACTGCTGTATGCACTCCAACCCATTTTTATTCTTCCCTATATTTCCTCCTCATGATCAAGGTTCCCTGTGAGCAATTAACTTAGGTAAACGTACTCCTTCACAGACTGACTGGCGATCCTGAACTCTTGTTCCCTTGTCCGGCTACTGGTTATTATCTTTGTCTTCTGCATATTAATCTTCCACCCCACTCTAATACTATCTCTGTTAAGGTCCTGAATCATTTCTTGTAACTCGTCCCACAGTGTTGCTGAACAGGATAATGTCATCAGCAAACCGAAGGTTACTGAGATATTCGCCATTGATCCTTACGCCTAAGCTTTTCCAGTTTAATAGCTTGAATACTTCTCCCAAGCACGCAGTGAATAGCAGTAGAGAGATTGTGTTCCCTTGTCTGACTGCTTCCCTTCCTACTTTTTTTGTGGAGTATCAAGGTAGCTGTGGAATCTCTGCAGATATTTTCCAAGATATTACCATAAGCGGTCTGTACTCCTTGATTACTTAATTTATCTATGACAGCTGGTATCTTTACTGAATCAAATGCCTTTTGGTAATCTATGAAAGCCATATAGAGAGGCGGATTGTACTATGGAGATTTCTCGACTACTTGATTAATGACATGGCGGTGATCCACTGTACAGTTCCCTTCCTGAAGCCAGCCTGTTCCCTTGGTTGCCTAAAGTCCAGTGTTGTCCTTATTCTATTGCAGATTATCTTAGTAAATATTTTATATATCACTGGGAGTAAGCTAATGTGCCTATAATTTTTCAATTCTTTAACGTCTCCCTTTTTATGGATTAGTGTAATGTTTGCATTCTTCCAGTTTTCTGGGACCCTTGAAGTCGATAGACATTTCCTATAGAGAGACGCCAGTTTTCCAACTGTTAATCCATCTTCTCCTGCCGCTCTTCCCCGTTTCATGTCTTGTAAGGCTCTTCTGACCTCATCGCTAGTTAATGCAGGAGTTTCTGTAGCCTGTTCATTACTGTTTCAAATGGAAGTATCATGAGTCCTCTGGGTACTGTACAGGTCAATATACAATTGTTCGGCTGCTTTTACTGTACCTTCGAGATTGCTGATTATATTACCCTGCTTAACTTTCAGTGCATACATTCTCGTTTGTCCGATGCCAAGTTTCCTTCTCACGAATTTAAGGATGCGTCCATTTTTTACGGCTTCTTCAGTCTTTCTCACGTTATAATTTCCAATGTCAGGTATTTTTGCCTTGTTGATCAGTTTTGACAGTTCTGCGAATTCTGTCTTATCTCTTGAGTTGGACACTTTCATTCTTTGTTGTTTCTTTACTATATCCCTTGTTACTTGGGAGAGCTTGCCTACTGGTTGCCTTGATGCCTTGCCTCCCACTTCAATTGCTGCCTCTGAAGCCAGCCTAGTTACGGTTTCATTCATTACCTCTATGTCATCTTCATTTCTCTATTCTAAGGTTGCGTAATTGTTTGCATGAACCAGCCTTAATTTGTCTGCTTTTACCCTTAATGCCTCTAAGTTTATCTGTTTCTTCTTGACCAATTTTACTCTTTTTCTCTTGAAATTGAGGTGGATCGTAGCCCTCAATAACCTATGACCACTGCACTTTACCCTACCCTACCCTACCCTGCTACATCCTGCACTATGCTGGGTTCGGCAGAAAGTATGAAATCAATTTCATTTATTGTTTCACCATTAGGGCTTTTCCAGGTCCACTTTCTGTTTGTACGCTTCCTTAAAAAGGTGTTCATTATTCGCAGCTTATTCCTTTCTGTGAATTCTACCAGCATCTCTCCTCTAGCGTTCCTAGAATTACCGCCGTAGTTGCCTCCTAGAATTACCGCCGTAGTTGCCAATTGCTTGTTCACCGGTGTTGCGTTTCGCCTGCGACACGCGGGTTTGCCGGCGCGACTGCGGCGGGGCGGCAGACATTTTGGCCCGTGCGGCGTCGCCGCAACGCTCCCCGCCAGGCGTTTCCAGGCATGTTCCGATGCCACGTGTCTTCATGTGCGTGTGTGAGTGTATGTGCCATTGTGCCCAAACCAGGCGGTGCGACAGCAGGGATCACCCTCTCATTCCAGTCATTGTGCCCGAACCAGGCGGTGCGACAGCAGGGATCACCCTCTCATTCCAGTCATTGTGCCTGAACCAGGCGATGCGACAGCAGGGATCACCCTCTCATTCCAGTCATTGTGCCCGACCGGCAGCGCTACGACAGTGTGCGTCACCATTAGCCCATTGTACATTCACGTGCTCGTCTATTGAGGGGTTCCTTCTTGCCCTCAACTGCGAGAGTATAAAAACAGCTGCCCCCGGACGCCAAAAGGAGGGCTCCGATTTCTTCTGTTGAGTAAAGTGCTCTCCCGTCTCTCTACTTCGGTCAACCTGACCGCCAACTCTTTGCGATGTTAAAATAAACAAGTTGTTTTGTTGTTACCAGTCGACTCATGCTTTGCCGGGACCTTCGGATGCTTCCAGTTGTACCCCAGGCCGCCAGGCCAACGCTACCCTTGGGGCTTGCGACCCAGGTACAACCACGGGCGTCAGCGCCGAGTTCCCAACAACCGATGCCATCGGGGGGGATCCAAATATCTGGTTGGCAGCGGTGAGATCGCCTCCGACTTCAAACAACTGTCTGCCAGCGGTGAGATCGCGACAACGGAGGCCAGCAGCGAAGAGATGCAGTTGACTGTATGCTGAGCAGCTCAACGACGATCCGGGAGCAGTGCAACGAGCCCTGTGTGATGACTGGTTGCCTGCAGCGGAACAACTGCGCTGGACTCTTGGCTGCGAGGTTTGGTGAGTGCGGGACTTTCTTCTTCTGAGCTTTGCCAGGCTTTTGTTAGTGTCAGAAACAGAGCTGGTAATTGTGGTTGTCGTTGCTGCCGGGTTAGTTTGCGGCAAGACAATAGTAAGCAGTAGAGAAAGCAGCATTCAGAGCAGCCATGGATTTGAAGTCGTTGCGCAAACCGAAATTGTTGGAGCTTGCAAGAGAGTTGGGTCTGGATGTCTCAGACAAACTAAGATAACCTGAACTGCTAAAGGCTATTCTTGAGTTAGAGGCTGAGGATGACGAGCTGTCGGAATGCCTTGAGACCATTGAGGAGAGGGAGACTGCAAAAAGACAGGAGCGCGAACTTAAAGAGCAAAAAGAAAAAGAAGAGCGTGAACGTAAAGAACAGAAAGAGCGAGAGCAACAAGAGCGTGACCGTCAACACGCTTTGGAAATGAAGCGTCTCGAGATAGAGATGGAACGCGCTCGTAATGGAAGTCAGGCACACGGTGCAGGAGAACGCGTATTGTTCAAAATGACTGACCTGATGCGGCCGTTTAAGCTTGGAGAGGACATTGGTTTGTTCCTGGTTAACTTTGAGCGAACGTGCGAGAAGCAGGGGTTCTCTCGGGAAACGTGGCCACAGCGCTTGCTCACTTTGTTACCCGGCGAGGCGGCCGACGTAGTCGCTCGCTTGGATAGAGAGGAGGCAGAGGATTTCGACAAAGTGAAATCGAGTCTGCTAAAGAAGTACAGGCTGTCAGCAGAGGCGTTCCGTCGGAAGTTTCGGGAGAGTGAGAAAGGCAAGAGTGAGTCATATACAGAATTTGCCTACAAACTTATGTCAAACATGCAGGAGTGGCTCAAAGAAGAGAAAGCGTTCGGTGACCACGATAAAGTTCTGCAGTGTTTCGGGCTAGAACAGTTTTATAGTCGGTTACCGGAGAACGTGCGATACTGGGTCTTGGATAGGCCAGACGTTTGTACGATGGCTAAAGCCGCTGAGCTAGCCGAGGAGTTTGTGACGCGTCGAGCTCGCGGAGCTAAGGACGGTCAAAAGGGTGAATTTGGCTCGAAGTTTGAGAGGCCGAAGTTCACGCCCATGAGATTAAAGGGGGACACGCGTAGTGCGGATGCGAGTGAAAGCAGTCCGACCAAACGTAAAGAGACGGCGGCAGCCAAACGCAGAAAGCGGTTCGAGATGAGGCGAGCGGGCGTTTGTTATACGTGCCAGAAGCCGGGTCACTTTTCGGCGCAGTGTCCGGAAACAACACCAAGAGTTGTGTTTTTTTCAATAGGCAGCACTGACGAGAACATGAAGCTTCTCGAGCCTTACATGCGAGACCTCCTCGTGAACGGGAAAGAGTGCCGAGTGCTTCGCGATTCCGCAGCTACGATGGATGTAGTTCACCCGTCTTACGTAGAACCCCATCTGTTCACGGGCGAGTGCGCATGGATCAAGCAAGCCGTGGAAGCTCATAGCGTGTGTCTGCCAGTAGCAAAGGTGCTTATTGAAGGACCTTTCGGAGCGCTTGAGACGGAGGCGGCAGTGTCATCTATGCTGCCACCCCAGTACCCATACCTATTTTCAAACAGGTCCGATCACCTCCTGCGCGAGAAGGGGCTTTTGTTTGGTGAAGCTAGTGTTCAGGCCTTAACCAGATCGAAGGTTCGGGAGCTCGCTGCAAAGGCGGTAGTTGCGGGACCGACGTTATCAAACAACGAAAAAGGGTCAGAGGCGCAGCAAGCCGATATTCAGAGCACGCCCGAACTGAATAAACTTGAGTCTGTAACGTTAAAGGCGCCAGATACTGGAGAGGAAACGCCCGACACGGGAAAGTTAGAAGAGCTATCTACTGATTTGCTCATCGCGCCTACGTCAGACGGACTTGATAGGTTGCTAAAAGTCAGCCGGTCGGCTTTGATAGCCGAGCAAAAGAAGGATGGTAGCCTAGAAAACATACGCTGCAATGTCAAGGAAGGTATCGCCAGGAAAAATGCGCGTTTTGTGGAAAGAGGTGGAGTCCTGTACCGGAAGTATCTAGACCGCAGAGGAGTGGAGTTCGATCAGCTGATCGTTCCTCAATGCTATCGTCAGGATCTGTTGCGCTTGTCGCACGGGGGTTCGTGGTCCGGACACCTAGGAGTTAAGAAAACTAAGGACCGTCTCTTGCAAGAGTACTATTGGCCAGGGTGTTTTCGGGACGCAGACCATTTCGTGAGGACATGTGACACTTGTCAGCGGGTGGGCAAACCAGGGGACAAATCAAGGGCGCCGTTGAAATTGGTACCTATCATAACGGAGCCTTTTAGACGGCTCGTTATTGATACAGTGGGACCTCTGCCGGTAACAGCCACGGGGTACAGACACATTTTGACTGTGATCTGCCCAGCGACAAAGTTCCCTGAAGCAGTGCCGCTTAAAGAACTCAGCTCAGTTGAGATAGTCAATGCACTACTGTCCATATTTGCGCGAGTTGGTTTTCCTGCGGAAATCCAATCAGATCAGGGCACAGTGTTTACTAGCGCTTTGACGACAACTTTTCTCGAAAGGTGTGGGGTAAAGCTGTTACACAGCTCAGTGTACCACCCACAGTCGAATTCCGTTGAGAAGCTCCACTCCGTCATGAAGCGCGTGTTGAGAGCATTGTGTTTTGAACATCGAACTGACTGGGAGCTGTGTCTGCCTGGGGTGATGTTTGCTTTAAGGACCGCGCCGCATGCCGCTACGGGGTTTTCGCCAGCTGAGCTGGTGTACGGTCGCTCGCTTCGGTCTCCGCTTCGCATGCTTCGAGAATCATGGGAAGGCAGGGGCGACGACCCAGTCGTGGTGGAGTACGTACTTAAGCTCCTCGAACGCTTAAGAAGGGCACAGGAGTTGTCAGGTGAAGCAATGACAAAGGCCCAGCAGAGGGCCAAGGTTTATTATGATCGGACAGCCAGGGCCCGTCGTTTTGAGGTGGGCGATGAGGTCATGATATTGCGCACATCGCTAAACAACAAACTAGACGTGCAGTGGGAGGGCCCAGCACGAATTCTTCAGAAACTGTCGGACGTTAACTACGTGGTAAGTCTGCCAGGAAAGCGGAAAGCACAGCAAGTTTACCACTGTAATCTGCTCAAACCTTATAGACAAAGGGAAGCAGTGGTGTGCATGATGGTAAACGTTCCTGAAGAGCTTCCGGTCGAGCTTCCGGGACTAGGCTCAGTGACGAACAGGGAAGACACCGGTCAAGTCATTAGTGACCTTATCAGTAAAGCACCGCTTTCGCCCGAGCAGAAAACCGAACTACACCAGCTATTACAAGAGTTTCAAGGTCTGTTCTCTGAGAGGCCTGGTAGGACTTCTGTACTTACTCATGATATAGAACTTACCTCCCCAGAGCCAGTACGATCCAAGGCGTATCGGGTGTCACCCCGCCAGAGCGATATTATGGAGGCTGAGGTAAAGAAAATGCTACAGCTCGGTGTTATTGAGGCAGGTGAGAGTGATTATACCTCCCCTTTGATTTTAGTTGAGGTACCGGGCAAGGAACCTCGTCCTTGCGTCGACTACCGCAGGCTTAATTCCATCACTAAGGATCAAATTTATCCGATCCCTAACATCGAGGAGCGCCTTGAGAAAGTTAGTAGCGCTCAGTTTATTTCCACCCTAGATCTTGTCAGGGGTTATTGGCAGGTTCCACTTACAGAAGAGGCTAGTAGGTATGTGGCGTTCATTTCACCAATGGGAACATTCCGTCCTAAAGTGTTGAGTTTTGGTTTGAAGAACGCGCCATACTGTTTTTCAAGCCTCATGGATAAAGTGTTGCGGGGACAGCAAGAATTCGCTTTACCGTATCTAGACGACGTAGCGATATTCTCCGCATCCTGGTCTGAGCATATGGCACACTTGCGGGCAGTGCTAACCCGCCTGCGCGAAGCGGGCTTGACAGTCAAGGCTCCTAAGTGCCAGTTAGCACAGGCCGAGGTTGTCTACCTCGGTCACGTGATTGGTCAGGGTCGTCGCCGCCCCTCTGAAATAAAAGTGGCCGCTGTGCGAGACTTTCCGCAACCGCGCACAAAGACCGATATTCGGTCGTTCTTAGGTGTCGCCGGCTACTATCAGAGGTACATCCCCAGGTACTCTGATATCGCGGCTCCCCTGACGGATGCTCTAAGAAAGTCAGAGCCTCAAACAGTCGTCTGGGACGAGACAAAGGAAAGAGCTTTTAGCGCCCTAAAGAGTGCCCTAACAAGCCAGCCTGTGCTACGATCGCCAGACTATACAAAAGGGTTCATTGTTCAGTGCGATGCTAGTGAGCGAGGCATGGGCGTTGTACTGTGCCAACGGGAAAAGGGAGAAGTAGAACACCCCGTCCTGTATGCTAGTCGTAAGCTGACCAGTCGTGAGCAGGCGTATAGCGCCACCGAGAAAGAGTGTGCATGTCTCGTGTGGGCCGTTCAGAAATTGTCATGCTATCTAGCCGGCTCGAGGTTTATCATTGAGACGGATCACTGCCCTCTCCAATGGCTGCAGACCATCTCTCCCAAAAATGGCCGCCTCCTGCGCTGGAGCCTCGCTTTACAACAATATTCCTTTGAGGTGCGTTACAAAAAGGGGAGTCTCAACGGTAACGCCGATGGCTTAAGTCGAAGCCCCTAACGTAAGAATCAGCCTCAAAATTGTTGGTTACTGATGTTTTTCTTCCTGAGGCAGGATTTTTTTTTTAACATATTGCTTTTGTTTAGTGTTTCAAAGTGATGATATGCTTTCTAGTGCAATTTTTCAATTTGTGGACGCGTTCTGAGTGATGCTAGACTACTGTAAGGAACTAGGCAGTGGTATAAAAAGGGGAAAGAGCCTGGCAGGGCTTAGTGAGGGTTGTGCCGTGCTTGCTGACTGAGCGGTTGAGTTTCAGCGTAGTTCTAACGCTTGCCGGGAACGAGAGCAAAAATGTGAACTCTCCCGAAGTCACTTTGCAGTGTCCCGTGCGAACCTGAACGAGAGAACGAGGCCTTCTCTGTGCGCTGCGCTCAAGAAACGTCGAGGGACGCCCGACTTCGGTTATGAGCATCATCGAGCGACATCCCTCCGGACAGCGGATGCAGTCCCCTGTCCATCGGGATCTCCTTCCCCCGGCGGGGCGGTCTGTTGCGTTTCGCCTGCGACACGCGGGTTTGCCGGCGCGACTGCGGCGGGGCGGCAGACATTTTGGCCCGTGCGGCGTCGCCGCAACGCTCCCCGCCAGGCGTTTCCAGGCATGTTCCGATGCCACGTGTCTTCATGTGCGTGTGTGAGTGTATGTGCCATTGTGCCCAAACCAGGCGGTGCGACAGCAGGGATCACCCTCTCATTCCAGTCATTGTGCCCGAACCAGGCGGTGCGACAGCAGGGATCACCCTCTCATTCCAGTCATTGTGCCTGAACCAGGCGATGCGACAGCAGGGATCACCCTCTCATTCCAGTCATTGTGCCCGACCGGCAGCGCTACGACAGTGTGCGTCACCATTAGCCCATTGTACATTCACGTGCTCGTCTATTGAGGGGTTCCTTCTTGCCCTCAACTGCGAGAGTATAAAAACAGCTGCCCCCGGACGCCAAAAGGAGGGCTCCGATTTCTTCTGTTGAGTAAAGTGCTCTCCCGTCTCTCTACTTCGGTCAACCTGACCGCCAACTCTTTGCGATGTTAAAATAAACAAGTTGTTTTGTTGTTACCAGTCGACTCATGCTTTGCCGGGACCTTCGGATGCTTCCAGTTGTACCCCAGGCCGCCAGGCCAACGCTACCCTTGGGGCTTGCGACCCAGGTACAACCACGGGCGTCAGCGCCGAGTTCCCAACAACCGATGCCATCGGGGGGGATCCAAACACCGGCCTGCTTTTTCCCCCACGTTTGCATTGAAGTCGCCCATTACTACAGTATACTGAGCTTGCACTTTTGTCGTCGCTAATTCAACATTTTCATCAAACTTATCTACTTTATCATCATCGTGACTGGATGTTGGGGCGTAGTGTTGTACTACCTTTAATCTATAGCTCTTATAAAGTTTGATTACGACTGCTCCTACCCTCTCATTAATGCTGCAGAATTCGTCAGTGTTGCCCCCTATGTCCTTATGAATTAGGAATCCTACTCCATATTGCATCTTATCTGGGAGACCTCTACAGCAGAGGACATGGCTGTGAGTCTGCAGCGTATAAGCCTCACCAGTTCTTCTAGTCTCGCTAAGGCCAATGATACCCCTAATAATATCTGATAGTTCCTCAAAGAGTCCTGTTAAGTTAGCCTCACTGGCCAGAGTTCGGCTGTTAAAGGTTGCCAGGGCCAGTTTCCATTGTTGGCCTGTCCGGACCGAGAAATTCTTAGCACCCTCTGCTGCGTTACAGGTCTGACCGCCGCCTTGGTCAGGTGCTCCGCGGCTGCTGGGGACTGAGGACCGTGGGTTAATTGTAGGAGTCATTCGGTAGGTAGTGGCCGAATACTGCACCATGGAGGCCAGTTACTGTTCTGATGAGGGAGTGTGTTTGTTGAAGCTTAGTGGGCCTTCTTAATTTGGTTGTACTTGGATTAGTATAGCCCCACTCGCTCGCGACATCTTTTGCCGGTGTCAGGCGTCACTCCAAGCCCGCAGAAGCCTGGAGATGCACTGGAGGAGGTCAAACTCAAGTTCACCATCGTCAAATTAAAAAAAATCACAGAAGGATTCGACCTTCCGACTATGACAACCGAGCTTTCGACATAGCTCAGTCAGATAATTACGCAGGCGGCGAGGCCACCTTATCGCCGAAAAGTACAGCTCAGAGGGCCCTACATGCGTAAGAGATCCGTTGATTTATCCGCTATCGGCGGGTTTTGTTGCACGATACAGTGTTAATTCTCAATGGTCCTAACATCGTGGGTCCCCAATCTTAAGCACGCATGGGGCCTTGAAAGCGCCTAGGTAGGCGATATATATTCGGCGGAATTGAACAGCACTGAAAACTTGTGTAAAAAAAAAAAAAAAAAAGAAACAGTAAGAAAAAGGAAAAAGAAAGGTTTCAAGGCTTACTGAGAAAAAACAAAAAGAAGGGAAGAAGAAAGAACTTTCAATGCTTACCGGAAATTCACTAGTCGCGTATGAATGGATGTACACCAAACAGCTCACGGTGTGGGCTACCTGTCTCGAGCATCCCGAGAAGTCTTCTTGAACAGGACGGAACTGGTGCTGAAGCGCCGCGCAAGGCTGGGGCGTCACATGAGGGAAGGGTGCATTGGGAGAGACCGCCATTCAATATGACTCGTTATTTATTTCAGCCTAACGGTACGTTCCAGATGGCGCAAGCCTATTCGCGTCAAGCATGAAATCTGCTCATGTGGAGTAAGTATAAATCTCACTAGCAATATTTTTTCGATAAGAAGAGGCGATAACATTCAGGACATGTATGGCTCATCTCCCACTACGTAACAGCTGGTTAGCCGCTGAAAAAAAAAGTTGTACCGGGAAAAGATGTAAATGTGTGCGTGTGAATATATCCACAAATATTCTCCTTACAGATGTGACAGGACATCATATTGCAGTCTACACAGTCCGTCGTAGTCCATCCAACTACGGAATATAATAGTTTGGAGCCGTATCCAGCGTCTATTATGCTAGGTCTACCTTGATCTGCGCAAGATTTTACTTAGTTTGTGTTACTTATAACGCAAAAAGCACAGATAAATTTTAGCAGTTGTTTTATCCGCAATTGCCTGTTTGCTCAAATTATCTATTTCGTCTTTCAAAGCACTGTGTCAAAAACGTCATGGAACGAGCGATTTATAGAACTTATTTTATCTAGAATAGTGTCTGCTCGAGATCTTTATATTTAAAACAAAACAAAAAGTTTCTGCCAATAGCAACTCGCGACGAACAATTTATAGAATAAATTTTATCTAAATTCGTCCTTTCTTAGAGTTTTCATTTTTTTATGTGAAAGTCTTGTTGCCGACAACGACACGAAGTCAACGAGTAAGCACACTATATATACAGTAAGTCTAGTTCGTCGATACGGCGCCGAGAAGGCGCCACAGACAGACCGTCAACAAACCCGTGTTTATTGACCCAGGATGCAAAGCAGTGCGATAGTCGCGGCTTGTGTGCAAAGGCTCACCGCAAGACCGATCGAGTACGCGCGCTTGCACTGAACATGACATCATGCAACATGCTCATGTCATGCCATGCACATTAGGGAGTTGTCGAATATGGGCCGCAAAGAGTTTGCTGTCGCAAAGAGAGAGAGAGAGAGAGAGAGAGAGAGAGAGGGAGAAGCGTCACCGACATTGCGCATGCGCGAGACGCCAATACGGTTTTGCGTTTGCGTCGGCGACGCTATTTCACCGAAATAGCGCAGCGACCCAATCTCGACCCAAACGTGGTGCGGCAACGAACATGGCGGCACCCACCGAATTGCCGGATCTCAGTGAGAAACTCTGTGGGCCTGTCGGAGTCGTTCGGTTAGTCGCTCGGGCACTTCTCTCCGAGGGACGTATACGATCTAGTGCAGCTGCACCGTCTTGCTGGCGCCTTACTTCGGTGTCCATCGAACCCGCCCGTGTGGTACCGCGGAGTTTGCCGAAGGAGGATATCACACTTTAGGATTAAAGTTAAGCTTTTTCAATGTTTATTGGTGACAGCAGTTATAGTAGATATAGATATAGTTTATAGATATAGTATATAGATTATAAGGTATATAGATTATAGTAGATAAACATAGATACCCCGGAAAGTGGATGGGATGGAGGCGCTGCGGTAGCTCACTTAGTAAGAATATCGCGCACGTAATGCGAAGACATAGAATCGTATCTTACCTGCGGCCAGTAGCTTTCTTCATCCACTTCCATTTCCATTTCTTCATCATAATTTATTTAATTCAATTAGGAACTGCAGATCATTTCCCCTATGCTGTCCTTGATGTCGCTGCTTATGATGATGGGACTAATAAATATTGGACCCCCGGTTTCCTTTCTGCTTGTTCACTATATATATATATATATATATGCCGCAACTGCACTTACATAATCAGAGAGATAGACAAGACTTATGTCGAGTGAGCTTCTGAACAACACTTTGCAATCTGGTGAATGCGGTTTAATTCTTGCATCCGAGCTTAATTTGCAGGTACGACGTCACGCTAACGCATGTCTCTCGGATTTACCGCTCAATCGTCACTGCATTTTTTTCTTCCCGCTTCCCCTTTCCGCAGTGTAGGGCAAGAAAAAGTAAATTCTGCGGTTTAACGTGCCAAAGCCACGACATGATTATGAGGCACGCCGTATTGGGGGACTCCGGATGAATTTTTACCCTCTGGAGTTCTTTAACGTTAACCCAATGCACGGTGCACCGGTAGTGTTACTGCATTTCGCTGCTAAGCCCACGACCTCGGGTTTAGCAGCGCAACGCCAAAGCCACTATGCCACCACGCGAGTCCCGATGTAGGGTAGCAAACCGGGTGAAACGAAAGGCGCGTACGCAGCGCAAAGCTTGTACACTCTGCTTTATGACGTCGTTCTAATAGCACCGGCTATCATAGAGCATAGTGCGAACGCTGTTGAGTAAGCCGCGGTGATTTTGACTTTACCGCTTTCTCTCGCCGGGCTTGGCAGTGGAATGCCAGCCCTAGTAGCATGACTTCATAAAGTAGAGTGCACAGGTCTTGGGATATCTAGGTGGCGCTGGGGCAAACTGGTTAACCTAGCTGCTTTTCTTTTTCCGCTCTCCTTTCTTTCTCTCCGTTCCCTCCCCGCCTATCTGAATGGCACAATCATAATTTAGTTGCTGCTCGCTTTCCTCTTGAGCTTGTAGGCCTACTTGTCGCCGCTCAAACTCTCGAGCGGCAATGTCAGCGAAGTCAACGACGCATCAATTAGAGGACCGACACTGCACGAACCGGTTGACACGCGCATGCATGCATGATCGCCGCTGACAGTGTCTTCGCTGTCTTTTTCTATCTCGTCATTCGTCGTATCTCTCTCTCTCTCCTTCGATATGAGCTTACTGACGGGTTCGGCTTGTTTGTGCGTTGCTGCGGCGTTCGTTGGCGGATTTGGTGTCTTACCTCTCTCGAAGAGGAAAGCACATAATATATATATATATATATATAATCTGGCCCCAGGCGTAGCATGCGCGCGCGCGTCAGCAAACACAAGCGCGGCGGAGCGCTCCCCCCCTCCTTCCTGTCGCGTCTCGTGGCGTTACGCGTCGTCCGCGTGACGGACGGAAGGGGGCGCGTCGGGTCCCCGGCGCTGTCGTCTTTGTCAATTTCAATTCTGCCGCGGCCGGGATAGATGGCCGTTGACGGGTCCGGGGCCGGAGAGCTCGTCCGGCATCAGCAGAAAGGCCGCGTAATGAACGGCGTTGCCGGATTAGGGACTCGAGTCAGCTGTCGCTTTTAATTTAAAGCGCTGATAGGTACGCGCGGCTCATCCTTTAATTAGCGTCCCTCTGCGGGGCACGCCCAGCGACGGCTTAACGCTGGATCCAGTGTTCTCTCTCTCTTTTTTTTTCTGCCCTTTTCTTCTTTCTTGTCCTCGCGTTTTTTTTTCTTCTCTTCTTGTGCTTGCGCAAGTTTGATTGCAACCTAGCAAGACCTTCCCGAAGGACAGTAATCAGGCAGTTGTTTATGGCCCCGTGCTTACAGCAACCGCGTACGGTTATTTTTTTATTTCTTTCTCGCTCGCCCTGCGGTGGCGCTATTACTATTATTGCGAGCGTTGTGCACGTGTCTCGTCTCTGTCGTCTGCGGTTACGACCGCCGGTCGCTTTCGCTGTCGTCGCTCGGCCCTGGCGACAAGCGCTTGGTGGTTGTTGCGAACGCTGCTGCCTTCATTTACTCCCGTCAGCCACCACATAACAGTCGACGCTTCCCATTAAACGTTGGTGCCTCAGCAGTCGAGCCGAGGCAGCAGCAAGTCTGAGCGGAGGCTGCGTCGCGTGTTTGATGGGTAGACGTCGATATTTTCCGATTACAGGGAAGCCGGTCGATTGCCCTTGCGAAACCAACGTCCGGGTCTCGCGGTGACAATTGTTTTATTGCAACTTGAGCTGGCGAGGGCCCACGTCAGAGCCTAGGTGTCGCTAGATCAAAGAAACTGTGCACTCAATGCGATCTCGCGTTATGCCGTTGTTTGCGTGAATAGGTGCGAGGGAGAGTGCGCAGCGTCAACTGTCAACCAACATTGAGTGAGACGTCCCCTGCTGGTGAACCTGCCGCTCCGTTCGATCGGTTGGGAGTAGTTTTAGATCCGTGACGCCTTCCTTGTAACAACTGCGCTACATTTTAAGATCTAGATGTATGAACAGTGTCAGAGATCTGGCTAGCCGGTATTCCACGAGGTAGCATAGTGTAAGGTATGAAACTTAATTTTACGTCGATTTACATGGCGCATGCCATGTCGTTCATAAGAGACGCACCAGTTTTCGCAAGCAATAGGAAACGTCTCTCTAGCCTTCCTAGCGCAGCCTGCTACGTATTAAATGGAGTATAATCAGGGTGTCTACCAACCGCGAAAACCGGCAATTGTCAGGCATTTTGAGTAGTCTGGAAAAACTAAGCCGTTTTGAAGAAGCTTCAGCTCAAAAAACAAGGTGGTGGCTGATGCCGAGATGCAGGTGTCCCTCATTGAAACCAAAATTAACTCTTTAAAGCAGTGAAACACAACACTGAGGCGTCGTGCTCGGGCTGAGGGTATCTCAGGACAGTAGAGGTTGACTTATGAGCTGTTCAGAGAGAATCTCAATTGTGACAAATTTCGGGCCTCATACCGCTGAGCGTGCTATCAGTTGGTAGAAATAGCCGATATACGAAAATATTTGCTTCTGTATGCATCTCCTTTTCGTTCGGACTTGAGAATGTCCGACTCCATTTGTAATTTTGTTCGAAGACATTTAATTTGCTGTGTATTTTACTAACCCCTCCCTTCTATTCTCTTTTTGAATAAAATAAACTCGACTCCTTAGTATTCAAATTGGATTAAGTCGCTTTTTTTTCATATGTTTACTAGAGAGTGGCCGCATTGGGCGATATGGTTTCAGCCCGTCTTGACATAAGATGTCGTTCTGCCTCACTCAGGGAATTTTGCAAAGTCACTGAGGGAAAACCTGGAAAACTCACCGAATCTGGAAATGTAAACTTGGTAGACACCCTGATAATGTAATATTACAGAGTATACAGGTTGTCTCAGCTAAATTCAGCCAGAGCTTAAAATTATGCCGATGCACTCTAAGACAACGCGACCAAATGCATGTTGCTCACTTTTGTATGCAGTGTGTCGCGGTATTTTTTGTAATTTCCTTAATTACATAATTAGTCAAGAATAATTAACCAACTTCTGAAGCAACGAAGCTAAGAAAAAAAATTCCAGTTATGAAGCTGTATAGCGCTTTGCAAAACGTCTGATGAGGCAGTTTCTAACTTTCTGTCTATTAAGTATTAGTGCTTTTCAGCTTACTGCGGATGCCAGCGAAACACAAAAAAGCACCACGTGACATTCCCGCTAACGCGTCGTGATTGCACTGCTCCCAAGCGCTCCGCGCGCAAACTCACAGAGCATCTAGCAGGGCGTGCTGCCGCCGCGTCTGCTTATCGCTATTATGAACCGCTGCGAGGGAAGCACATCGCTGGCGTAAATTGCACAGCCAACGCCTTCGTCACTGCCCTGTCGCCTTTTAAGCGGCAGCTCGCCCTGCTAGATGCTATGTACGTTTGCACGCGGACAGTTTGCGAGAGCTGTAATTACGGTGTGAAAGCGGGTATGTCACGTGGCATTTTTGTTTGTATTTCGCGGGCATCCGCAGTAAGCTGAAAAACACTAATACTTAATAGATAGAAAGTTAGAAACTGTATAATGGGACGTTTTGCAAAGCGCTCTACAACTTTCTAATGGCACTTCTTTGCCTAACTTCGTTGCTTCAGAAGTTGGTTAATTAATCTAAACTAATTATATAATTAAATAAACTAAAAGAAATTGCGTGACACAGTACATGCAAAAGTGAGCAACATGCATTTGGTCGCGTCGTCTAAGAGTGCATCGACGTATATTTACACTCTGACTAAAGTTAGCTGAAACACCCTGTACGATAGGCGGGTGAATAGCATGGGCATGTAAGCATGGCGAAGCATATAATGAAGACGCTTGAAAACTGTGCGGCCGTTTTCTCGTCATCGTCGTCGCTTCTAGAAGTGCATGCTACACAGCAGAGAGTGACTAGTGTAACTGTATGTGAAAATTTTAAACTTTTTACAGCGAAGCTAGTGTTCCGTGTATTTTTGTTCTCCGTGAACAAAAGCTGTCATCATCAATGACTCACACCCCTGTAAGCATGCAAACATTGTAATCGATCCTATATCCGTCAGGCAGAGACTAAAAACACTCAGCAATAGGAAGCGAATAGTGCTTACATTCTTTGGAATCATGTGAATACAACATACAGAGCAGCATGTCGAAAACTCTCGCTATTAATGGCTCATACCCCCGTAAGCAAACAATGCAATGACTCATGCCCCGTTAAGGCAGAGGCTACAAGCACTCAGCAAGCCGAGGAGCAGGCTCGCAACTGCCACCGGAATGGGAACAACGGCTGCCTACACTTCAGAAATGAGGGGATAGAAACATAGAAAATCACGCATTCAACATACAGAACAGCGTACGTTTCAATAAAGAACAAGCTCAAAAAAAAGTATCCGAGCCACATAATTGATGATAAGGCGCTCGTGATATCAATGCGAAGCACGTAAGGCTCCCTGCAAGGGTTTCCCGATAAATATTACTGTTGCGCAAGCTGCCCCGGCGTCGCCAGCTTTCAACGTGGGGTGTGACGTCCCTACCCTTCTGCATATAAAATAGCCAGCCTAGCGACTGCTTTAAATCTCGCAGCACTGCTATGCGTCGCGGTGTGCTGTTAAAATTAGGATTCCTACCACAGCACTGCTATCACTACTTTACAGCCGTAAAGCATTGCATACCACGCTTACAAGTTGTAGTGGGGGTTTCAGCAGTTTCGCTGGTCATCCACTTTCACAGAGTGGAATGGCTCATGCTATCTTTTTATACTTTCTCAGTGCTGAAAAAAAGGAAAAGAAATCCCGATCTTTCCCCCTTCTTCCGGGTATTTTTCCAGTCCTTTCATCTCTATAGTCGCCTACAACTTTAGAAAAAAAGGGCCGTTTACTCCACCAACGCGGACGCACGCGAGCCTTCACAAACGGGCGTGCAGTCTAGACTGGCGTCACGAGCCGGACGGCCGGTGACCCCGCTGATGGAGAAGATGGCCGCCCACGCTTCGAACTGGGCCGAGTCGCGTCAGTCGTGTGCGTCTGCCCCTCGTCAGAGTGTACTCCCAAACTGTTTGCGGTGGACTACCGTGCCGGAAATATTATAGCGAACCTGCGATGCACCATTTGTGCCGCGTGCGTTTATTTTGAGCCGTGATCCGGTGACAAAAGATTGCAGCGAGCATCGCTGACGCTACGTTACGCTAACTGGCGAGACCGCAGGCTTGCCAAAAAAAGAAAAAGAGAGAAAGAGCGTGAAAGGGACGATAAAGAAACTAAACATATCGCATTGTTGAAAATAAATCTGTGGGAACTCAAAACTACATATATAAGACGATCGAGGAAGGAAGATACAAAAATGCTTCATCCATCGTTTCAAATGAATACGCTTCGCATTATATATATATATATATATATATATATATATATATATATATATATATATATAATGCGCAAGCACGTTGACATAATCTGCAATAAGGCTCGTCAAAAACTTTGGTATCTCCAACCCACGTTAAGCAGCTCGACAAGGGCATGCAAATTGACTGCGTACAAAATTTTGGTCAGGCCCATACTAGAATATGCATCGGTTGCTTGGTCACCTCACCTCAAGCACGACATAGCTATGTTAGAATCTGTAAAAAAAAAAGCAATCAGGTTAATTTTTCGTCGCTATGACCGGCAATTTCTCGCCTACTTCGCATGCGCACGTTTTAACGTTGCAGTCTCTCGAACATCGGCATACTTGTGATCGCGTTATCCTTCTTCATAAAACAGTTCACACCGGCTTGAGTGTTCTGGCGCCCATTTCGTTTATTGCAGCTTCTGCGCGCTGTACTCGACGATCTGATCCCCTGAACATTGTGCCTTTCAGGTCGAATCTTGATTATTTTAAGTTTTCCTTCTTTCCGCGGATGGTGGATTCATGGAATAAGCTTGATGGGTCTCTGCGCAGACTCGGTACTGAGCGTTTTGAAAAAAATTGCGTAATTATGTGTTCTGTTACGGTTTTCTTGTATTCTGGTGAATTTTGTTGCAAGTATTTGTAATTGTATTTTTTGTTATTATTCTGTACTCACTCCTGCTATGTCTCATAAACTGAGATAGCAGTATCTGTAAATAAAATTACACATATATATATATATATATATATATATATATATATATATATATATATATATATATATATATACATATATATCTATAATTCTAAGAACAAAGAGTTCCGGGCACTCTTTTCGAGGGACTATCTGCTTTTCCCATAGATCACCCTTTGAGAGAGAGTAGCGAGAGTAGGATAACTCTTCCTGACAGAGTTTTGTTACTCCACCGCAAGGGAGCGCTAGTACTCTTTCGCAGAGTACTAATACTCTCCCCACAGGGTTAGTAGTACTCGCCCAGGCCGAGGGCTTCTACTCCTACAAACCGAGTACTCCTGCTCCTCGAAGTCGAGTGTGTCTACTCCCCCAGAGTGCTTGTACTCCAGAATAGACTGCTAGTACTCTTACCAATAGTGTGAAAGCACGATGTAGATCCATGGTCACATTAGAAAGGATTCGCAATACTTACATGTGCGGAATATTTGATTCCTTAATAAGCAGCTCCTGCACTTATGCTTGATGGATGGGATTTCATCTGTAGTCGCCGAGTTACTCAAATGAAACATTTTCTTTTAAAAGGTCAAAATCTTTATTGATCAGTCACAAGACAAACTGAATAATGATTTGAGAAAAATACTGACAAACACATAAAGTCTGATTACAATGATGCCTATGAACTTTAGAACACATCTTGTTATAAAACATAAGTATATTCTCTAAATATTCATCAGTATTACAGTGTAGAAATATCCTTTATTCCAATTGGCTCCAGCTTCTCAAAAATAAAGTATGCAATGGAAAGGTAAGCACAGAACAAACGTGTGCAAACTCACAAAATATTGACACTACGATCGGAGAGAAATACGTGCCACATCACTGGCCAGTAAATGCATCTCTGGCACAAAACGCGTGCACTTATATGGCAGAGGTTACCGGATGAGCTGCTAAGCATGGGGCATGTAATGTAGATAGATTGTGCAAGAAACTTTTGTGTATGCCAAATTTAAGACAGCAGCTCATTTGATTGTCCTGTACAGCTTATGAATGTTCCTGTCTGAGACTACTGAGCATTTAAAAATGTGTTGTATATTCTCATGTGAGGCCGCAGGTCTCGCTAGCTTCGCTTATATTTCATATAATGTTAGTCATGTATGGGCTGCACCCCATTGTTTCTAAGTGTGTCTTGTCGTGGTTCTGCAGCAATATCCTGCCCGGCCTCAAATCAGTACAGAGACGTATCATATTTCCTATTCGGTTGGCCTCCTCATGAAAGTTGTTTCCTGGTGCTGTTGGGATTGATCCGTTGCACTTTCTCACAAATAAACAAAATTAAATTTACAATATTCTCTAGTGCAGCAAATGAGTGTAAAACTGCATGGAGCATTGACATTAAAATCTTGCACATCAAATTTCTTGTCATATATGGTAGCTTTTCATTGCCATTACGGTAAGAATGCTATACTTCTGAGGAGCAGCTTGCATAATTACATGATCAATTATTGTGACTCGTTGAAAATGCAATCTAACGAAAGTAAGCATGGCTTCAGATGTGAACCAAAAATCAGATGGGATGAATATGATGCATCAAAGGTGACAAGCATACGTACAGGTAGGGAAGTGCACGGGAAAGACAAATAAGCAAATCATAAATTGACAAAGGCACCATCCTATTTTACATATCCCTTCCATACACGTGGATTTTGCATGCGACTATGCATATACTTGCATAATGAACCAACTACCTGAAACCAAATATTTTTTCCTAATTAAGTGGTTAAGATGCGCTAAATAAGAAAAATTATCGCACTTCACAGAATCTTCCTCTCAAAACAAGTACATATGTCTGGGAAGACTAATACATAGCCTCACTGTGCAGTCTAAATTTACCATGTGCAAAAATGCTTTAATTTTATTTTGCCTTATAAAAATTGTCTCTACAGAAGCCATGAAACTAAGGGGTTTTTGCTTAAAGGGACACTAAAGTGAAAAATTATTTCTTCTGCATCAGCAAATTACCATTCTTCAACACCAAAAACACCACTCTTACAACGATAAGACGTTTGGTAAGCCAGAAAAAGCGCAAGAACGAAATACGGGTGGCGACGCCTACTTAAGTTCCCGCACCTGGGTGCTGTGACGTCTTGGATTTTGATGGCATCTTGTAGGGCCTACTAACTGTATAGAGTGGTACAGATTGACTACAGTGTGTCCTAAAGGAACTAAATATTAAACATGACAAGTTTCGGGAACCTTTATTCAGCCAACGGGGCCCAAATTCGAAAACATACTTTGGAATCCCTGACGTCACGCTGACGTACCGGCGCTGGGGTTCCTGAGCGAAATTCAAATACTGATAATTGGACCTTCATTTTCTTACCTAATAATCAAACTATTTTTTTTAAATGACTGTCTGCAGGGTTCTCAAACAATGCTTCATTAGTCAAAACTGGTTTATTCTTTCGCTTTAGTGTCCCTTTAACACTGTATGTTCACATCTGCCAGTTGATTAACAAGTGTTATACTCAGACGCTCTCAGTTCTTGCAATGAGCGCATCTCTAACTCCACTTCCATACTTGGTTGGCATGAAGATTGAGTCACCCTAATCAAAATATCAAATGCCTGCCTGAAGCTATCATATGACTATTTCACAGAAGGAGAGACCACAATTTTAGATATTAAAAGCAATTTTCAATTCCAAGTGACTCTCCGGCTTCTAAAACTTAAGTGTGCACCACCATTTACGCGGTTGAAGGCCCTAATTGCTCCTTGCTTTCGCTTCGGGAGGCACGAGCGGTTCTAATGAAATAGTTTCGTAAGCATGCACATAAACGATAATGACTTCTCAAACATCGGATTCTCTTCCCCTAATGCTTCATTTTTCTGGAACCTAAAAGGAAGCCATACTTGTAAAATTAGGTGTAAAAAAACTGATAAAAAGGAAGACATGAAAATCTGCCTACTTCATGCCATCATTTAATATGCAGAATCAGTGGTTTGTATTTGAACCCTTGCATTCACGTGCTGTTAAATGTAAGCTATTAAAGCTGTTAAATGTATGTAAGCACCTAATCAAGCATGAGCTGTTGCTTTTTATAGTGAACACAGGCACTGGGCTCATTGCAAGCATGTATCATGGCACTAAGCAAATATGAAATTTCATTGTACCATTTTTTATCACATGCATATATCTTTTGAGAGGCAAGACAAAAAGCAGTCACTTCTCACAACTAATCAACTTTCTTTAAACACATTTCTAACTTTTCAATGACACTTGCTCCTATGTGTTCGTCTCCAGAGAACATACTTGATTTTGACTTTCCCATCGGAAACATTACATAAGTATACCATGTTAAAATGACTGCATTAGCACATGAGAATTTTCATCTTGGTGTGACATACTGTATTTTGATTTTATTGACATTTATTCAAATGGTACACCCAATATACCCACATTCTAGTTTTCTTGGCCAAATTGTATGGCAATTTATTTTGATTCTTTGGCGTGCACTCCTCTGCACTACGTGAAGTCGCGCTGGGATGCCTCTTTGACATGCTTGTGTCTTTGCAGCTGACTTCTTGCGTTACATAAAGCGGGTGCCTGAAAAAGATCGTGTGAAAAAGTGAACACGAGGACAAGGTGTAAACCAACATCAAGACAGTCAAGGTCATAGCACTAAAAGAAAGTCTTAGCTCTTAGTCTTCCTACTGAAATGCATGCGAAACATCTAAGTGACTGCAACAGTCAACTGCTAAACTAACTTCAATTTTTAGATTTAAAGAAAAGAGAAATAACCGACAGTTCATCCTCGTTCAGCACCAATGTTAAAATACTCCTGCTAATAAATAGAATATTGGTCATTGTCAGATGTGATAAGTCTGCCATTAGTCTGGTGTGTCGCAAACACCACTTGTGACGCATCGTAAGCCCGTGCCCTGTGTGCCCCCCGCACCATCTCTGGTTGTCGCTGCTCAAGCCGTAATTTGAGGATCATATCTGCAAACATGATGCTCGCTAGGGATGAAAGTATGGTCCTCCAGTTCAGTGGATATGACTGGATGTGCCTATAAGAAAGGGCAACAAGGCTTGTTATGGCAAGCTTACCCACATTTCAATACTACCAAGACAGTTCACTGCGGCCTGCATGTAAGCCTACTAAAAGGCATGAACTTCTTTTCATTGATGAGGTGCGCAATGGTGTTCATTTTTGACAGACTCGACTACTGCTGCAGTTTGAAATTTAACATTTTACATTCTTGAAGGCATGTAAAATTTGCAGTTAGACCGCAGTTATTAGTTTATTGGACCAAATCTTTGTTTTGTGTACGACAGACGACTGGTAACACGGAATTAAAGCAACGTTTTATTTTGATACATTATTTCTTCACTTGAAATACTAAAGGGATGTACACGTTTTGCATGATCTGCCATGCAGTAGCAAGATGCACACATGACGCTGGTGACCCCCAGCGGAAGGGTGATTTAGCTGTTCATATGACACATCTCTGAAACGCCAACTCATATTAGCAAATGCACAGGCATGTCCAAAACAATAAGCGTATGCAAAGCGCTGCTCCAATTGTAATTCCACACAGCAGCCGTTACATTCGATGCCGATGCATAACTCGCGCTGTCTGACAATTCACCGGGTTCGTAGACATAAGCACCCTTTCAGATTCGCACCGTGCTCGAAAACCGCTACAGGAAACATAAAATCAGACTTATCATCACACCATTATAATACATGAGCAAAAACAGTTGTCTTGGGGCTAAAACCAATGAGAGCGATTTAGTGCGCGACAGTGACGAGCGACAAAACGGGCCGTCGCTTGAACAGGTCGCTCGGTTCTAGAAATCAAGAATTCGTCGATCGTCTCCCGGAAGTGCTATGAGCGACTAGCCAATAGCGCGAAGCCGGAACTGTATGTACATCACTCAAATACTATCGATTGTCGCGCCGAACGAGCAAACGATTGAATTTTTATACGTGCAATGATAAGAACCTACTGCAAGACCTTCAGAAATATTTTATGCTACTTTTTACAGTAAATTACATCAACTTAAGTTACTAAAGCACGCGTCACGCTAGTTTCGACGCCTATTTGCAGCCCTGATAACGGCAACACCGGGGAGACGTCGCTCGAAATCGTCGCTCGCACGGAGTACGACTTGTAGGCGACGAGCGAACGCGACGGCACATCTCCATCGCATGGCTTGTAGCTGTCGCTCGCAAGATCGCTTATATGGGGTTTATACATTATTCAGCATAAAACATGAATTCCTCATGCGTTTTCAGTAAGTTCAAGACAACGCGCCCAACTGACCACTTGCAGCACGCAGCTCAATGTTTGCGGCAAAGTTTCTAACTAGCAGTGGCGATGCACGGAACTCGATTGGTCGCAGATTACCCATGGGCGCGACACCATCAACAAAACATACACCAATATATAACAAAAGCATGCGGCCAGCAAAATGACGCCTCCTGTTATGTGACTCCTTATTTCATTAGCGTTCCATGCGCAGTATACTGCCAAACCGAAGAAATTCAAACACACTAAACTCACGCTAAGCACGCTCCGCATAGGTTCGGAATCATGCGCTGGTGAAAAACCATCTGAAACGTCCTCTCGCTTCACGTCTCATTGAACATACCATGGTTCTGGAAGCGTTTGCGATTTTCAAATCTCATACTGGTAGCGGCAAGTGATAACATCACATCCAGGTATCGCGACGACTTGCTTTTTCGATTGACCTGTGAGACACAGCGCGCTTGCCTAGTCCGCTGTCAATCGCGTCGGCTAAGCGCCGCGACGACTTCCTGGCGATAGCATGTCATATACGTAGAATGTGCACCTAAGTTAGAATTCACTTACCGTGGAGGATTTGTTGTTATATCCAACGAAGGAGGAACGACTGTCGTGTTTTCGCGGCGAGGCGAGATGGCTGACACATGATCTACCATTGATGGCCTTCGCTGCTGCTCGCTGGATGGATCACCTCTCTCGGGTGCTGTGCTGTTCCGCGATGTTGAGCGCGCGCGCGATAGAGCAACTCCGAGCGAAAAAGTAGAGCTCTCACTCCGCGTTCCTTCGAACTGTGGTTGCCTGCTCTCTTAGAAGGAAAACAGTATCTTCTTTGCTCAGCGTGCGTGAGTGATACATTGCCATGATCGGGGCCAGCCTTCTACAGTTGAAGCAGAAGCTTACGCTACATTTTGTTCTCTATTGCCGCAAGAGTAGAACGGGCATTCTTCTCTCTCTCAGAAGAGCAGAGGGAAAAGCACATTTCACTCTCTCCTTGCTGACGGAGTGAACCATGCATTTCACTCCACTCGACATTTTGCGACAGTAAAACAAGGCTTTGAAGAGTAAATCGGCCGCTTCACTCCTCCGGTATCCTCCCTAGTTTTCAGAATGTTCCTCGATCGTCTTTCCGCCCTAGGTTTGTAACGGGTTAGATAAATGCATTGTTTTTAAAGTACTTGTTAAATAGCAACAGATTCATTTTAGGCTCGGAAAACGAGTAGTGCAATTGCCGTGTACATGTAAACCAGCGGAAAAGACATGCAGAGCTGCTCTTTCTTCTTTTGTCCCTTGCTATGACGCTTAAAAGCAGACGACGCGCAGCATTGTAGAAGCCCCGGGGTTATTTTTCTCTCGTGAACCGCCACGTGCAGCAGCATTCCAATAACGAGAGCTCTACCAAACGAGTCATCAAAATACAAAAGTATGCATTTATACCGAGAATTACGAGGTTTAAAAGCACGGTTTTTTGAGCGGGACTACTTTATTCGCGGAGGCAATCGGCTGTCGCGCTTCGGTCATCTGGGCGGGGCCTCCCCTTTTTTCTAAAGTTCTACCCGACTATAGCCATAAACGCAAAACAGTCTTCAGAAGAAATTCACGCCTTACACAGACGTGGTACGGACTGATGGCCAGAAGCCGACACCAGTAATAATATACACTAAGCGTGGTTCCGACGGCAGCTCCGTTTGATTTATCGGCGAATTCTGTGCGGAATACTCCGCGCGTGCCGTACTACAAACATGCAGACTCACAACGCTCTGGAAACTCGAGCGGGGCAAGGTCGACCAACTGCGTCAAGCAGCGTCCACGTTGCGAGCGCGCGCACGGTACGGCCAGCGCGACAGCGGAGTGCCCCAGCTGACGTCACATGTGAACGACGGGAGAGGGCGCCACTCAAACCTCTCGGGGTTAGTATGTGTCCATTGCCGGTTGTGCCACAAGAGCAGCGCACCTCTTCAATCTACGAAACTATAACCTACAGTTGCCACTCGCTGACACAGACGACAGTTGATCGAATGTGACACGAAACCTCTTTCCCGCAGCCTACCTTTAACGCGAAGAGTTGCTAAATGTAACAAATAGGAAAAGGTTGTCGCACCAGGGGGAATTCGCGTTCGATGGACCCGTCCTTTAACATCTTTATTGCCACATTCCAAACTAATGTGTATGATACAGGGGAACTGGGAGTAGGCAGTCTTACCCGCCGTAGTGAACTTGACGTTGCGCTGCAAAGCTCGAGGGCGCGGGATGGAATCCGGGCCGCGGTGGCCGCATTCCGACGGGGACGAAACGTAAAAACGCCCGTGTGCTGGATATTGGGTGCACATTAAAGAAGCCCAGGGGGTCTGAATTAATCCGGAGTTCCCCTCTACGCAGGCCTTCATTATCATTTCTTGCTTTTGACCCCTAAAGCCCCATAATTTAATTTTAATTTTTAACAGGCAGCCCGCTAGGAAATGCTTTACTGTAAGCACTGAGTATTGTATATTCAACGCTGAAGCTTACATTTAGGAAATGTTTGAACGATTTCTTTGAGGAAACCAACAAACTCAACTAGCATTTCTTTGCAGGCCGGTTTTATAGCTAACTTCAGAAGATAATAAACTAGACAGAGCAGGGCATTTCACCAATCAAAGGGTGTTGAACTTTGAGGAAGAAAAATAATCGCGAAACAAGATGTCCGACAGAAAAGGGCAGCCGACTGATGGCCAGCACGTTCAAAGTGAGAAATCGGTGTACTCTCGTCGCATGTACTTGCAACGTAAATTCCTAATGAAAGCAGCAAGACAACGGAGCACGGCTTCAAGACCAGCGCGAGAGCAGTGCAACGCTGGAGCACATATGTTAAACAGGTCACAAGAAACACATTCCAAACATCAGCGCGGATAAATGATTTCTACATCTTCGGTCCCTGCCTTGCCGTTTGTGTCGTTTTAAACAGCTTCCGCCCATCAGATGGGATGGCTGTGGCGGTGGTGGAAAAGTGGCAACCCTCGAAAACCGCAGATCTTTTTCCATTTAATACCTACGTAGGGAGAGGGTATTTTCGCATATGTGTTAAACACACTTGTGGAAACGTTGTAGTCCATGTTGCAAATTTAAATTCGACGATATCATATATAAATCATAAGAAGTCAGGGTTAACTCTAGTAGATATACAAAAATACCCCAGAAAGTGGATGGGGAAAAGGCGCTGCGGTAGCTCAATTAGTAAGAGCATCGCACATGCATTGAGAAGACGTGAAATCGCATTCCGCCTGCGGCGACTTGTTTTTTCCTCCACATCCATTTCCATTTAATCATCGTTTATTTAATTCAATTAAGGACTGCAGATAATCTCTCCGATGCTGTCCTTGGTGTCATTGTTCGTTTGGTCCTTATGAAGTGACTATTAAAAATCCGCCCTTCGGTTTTCCAATGAATTCATTAGCGTTGCCTCTGAGAGGGTGCAGTCTCAAACGCGATAGCTGAGCGCACAATATTTGCCATCTGGAACACGCAAAGTACGCAGAAGCACAGGGCATCTTTCACAAGATGGCGGTAAACGCCGCGCGCATCGTTTTACGGCCGCTGTCTGCTAACTCGTCGTGCTTTAGCGCAACTCAGTTCGAGTACGAAGGAAAAAGGATGGGTGACAGGATGAGCGCCAGTTTCCAACTGATTTTCTTCCTTTACCCTACTGCACATTATATGGGCCGCTCACAGCACACGTGACAAAAACAATCGAAACAACAACCTCACAAGAGCACTTGTGCTATGAGCGGCCCATACAATGCGCAATAGGATCATGGAATAAAACCAGCTGGAACTTAGCGCTCATCCTGTCACCCGTCCTTTTTCCGCCATACTCGAACTGAGTTGCGCGAAAACAACACAAGCATATGATGCACCAACTTGGCCATTCAGCAATACTTCTCTGCTAGCTGCTTGCGCTTGTTTGAGCCAAAATCTGCTCACAGCTGCGACAGTCCGCGGACAGTTCGCGACTTTCGGTCCGTGAAAAACGAACGCGGTTCTGACAGCTATCGGAGTGGTGGGCGGAGCTTCCTAAGCTGTTCGGGGAAATCGGATGCGGGCCAGCAGTCCCAGGCAGTACGGGACTGTCCGGGACTGATGATCAAAGAGGCCCAATGAGGCATCGTATATTGGCGCCAACGCACTTGTTTTATACGTTGAGACAGCATACGCGACCGACCAGTGGGGATGAGCGCATGTTTTAGGCCGCGTTATCGCTGTCTCGCGAAGCGCCAGTGGCTCACCGTGACTCGTCTGGCTGAGAAACGGCCGAATATCGCCTACGTACGCCGATAGCGTTGCGCGTGCCACACGTATCCGCTTGCACGACGCAAGCACCGGCGCGGCCATCTCTTGTTCACTTCGCTAGTTACTCGCACCGGGTTAGGAAGTTTCAGGGCGCCGCCTTGCTTAACTTTCGCTTTATAATTTAGAAAGCCGCCGTTATCACAGTCTCTGATGATGTCAAATGTCATTAGTCTTGATTAAAATACTAACGGAGCACTGAAAAATGCAAGAAGTCGAAGAAGGAGAGCACATTGTTGGGCGAGTCGGTCGTACATACTTAAAGAAGGGAATTGCGCTAAAAAAGACACGGACGAGTAAGGACATGGACGGGCGCATACTCGCGACTGATTTTATTCAGAAAGAACATAAATATATATATACCTAGATTCTTATTCACTCATTGCCTAAGCGCACATGCCAAGAACGTTTTCTTATACAAATTGATACTAGATTCGCTTACGCATTCAATCGCAGCGCAATTCCCTTCTTTAAGTATGTACGACCGACTCACCCAACAACGTGCTTTCCTGAACTACGTTTCTTCTGCAGTGGGCCCTTTCTTTTGTGTTTCCCCGTCAAATTGTAATTTACCTACTTTGATAAGCTCCATTGTGTCTGCGACCTGCCGTGCCCGTTTTTTCGGCTATTGCCTCAAAAAGAATTTAGTGCCGATAGAATTCACAGCTCTTTTTGGCCACGTGTTACCGTCTGTTGGTCATTTAAAGCGCCTCTGCAAAATTTTGAGATCGGAGCTATGGCGCCAAATCAGACTTTTAAATCACTGGCTGCGTCTGCTCGCCTTTAGCACAGACTCCGAGTGGATAGGTGAAGCCAGGTTACAGTCCTATCGGCGACAGACTTCCCAAGCGGTCGAATTTTGGTAGGGGTGCCTTTTGCTGCGGCTTCCAAAAGGCAGGCCTAGAGAAAAAAGTCTTGGCTGTGCGATTTCTCTGCTGGCCGACACGGTACTACAACCCAAGATAGCCGATGTGCTAAAGAAAGGACCTAAGTTCAGCATGGAGCCAGCGCACGAGTTGCTGTCGTTGAATCGACAAGTGGCGCGCAAAACTGGTGAAGAGGACCGTGAAAGGTGTCTTCTTGGTGGGGTCGAGTGCCTGCTGCGTACGGCCACCAAGCCTCAAGTGTCTGCGTGCCTAAGACAGTCAACTGTGGAAAGGGACGCCGAAGAAGTCGTCTCTTTCTTCAAAGAACATCAGCTGATGCTTCTACAAGCGGACAAGGAGGGAGGATTTGCCGTGATATCAAAGGGGATGTTTCACGACAAAGCCGTTGAGGCCGTCGGAAGGAACTTTGTCACCAAAAACGTGAAGACTTCCAAGGTAAAGGCTCAAGCCATAGAACTGTGCAAGGACTTGGCTTTAGATAGACTTTCAAGAGCTGTTAACAACTGTAAGCGCAATAGCCTAGAACTGTTTTTACCGTGAAGACGCACAAAGATGACAAGCCGTTCCGGTGTATTGTGAGTGAAAGGGATACGTGGCAACGAGAGATTAGCTCTTTTCTCCAAAAGTGTTTAAGGAATTTAGTTATACAAGACCCTTTTGTTGTGAAGAATTCAGGTGATGTGGTTTCTTTCCTACAGGGTTCCTCATCTTTAGGTTACGCTGTCTCTTTTGACATAGAAAACCTGTTCTTTTCTATACCGCATGATGACCTATTTTGTGCAGTTAGGTCTTGCATCGACGAAAATGGTGTAGTAGATTTTCAGAATACTAGCGGCCTAACCGTGGACAATTTCATGAAGCTACTAGAATTCTATCTTGAGTCCACTTTTGTAACTTTTGACAACCATTTTCATGTTCAACGTCAGGGCATTTGCATCGGGTCTTGTGTGGCACCGGTACTGGCTAACATTTTCCTGGCCAGCATTGATCGTGATCTGGTGTGGTATTTGGACGACAAGTTAGTTCTGAGAGTATTTAGATACGTGGACGATTATTTGGTGTTTTTTAAGAAGCAACCCGGTTTGACGCATACGGTTACTGTGCAAGAGACCTTATCTGTCTTTAAACGACACGGGAGGGTTTTAACCATCACCCACGAATTACCTGAACAAGATAGATTGCAGTTTTTAGATATTAACATCACTTTAACACCAGATCACACGTGTTGGATGTACTCACCACGAGCCCGGAAAGACCTGTTGCCTTTTGGGTCCGCTCATTTTAAGACGGTAAAACGCGCCATTGTTATGCTGTGCCTGAAGGAAGCCCTGCAGAAATCGTGTGTTCACCTGGTAAAGGACAGCCTCAACAATCAGATTGGCAGGTTACAGAAGGCTGGTTTTCCCGTTTTCGTCGTGGCTGCTGTGGCAGAGAAGCTTCTGCAAAGCTTGAAACCTAGAACACCTCAAGAAGGTGGCGGTCAACCGAAGACCAGACCGGCGGTTATCGCCTATATTCATAGGGTCTCCCACAACCTAAAGAATGTAGCCAATCGCTACGGTGTGCCGGTGGTATTTTCTGCCCCGCGCAAGTTGGCCTCTTTGTGCCCCCGGATTGTCTCCGGCGAGGAATGCGTGCGAGACTGCACGAAACGTCACGCCACCCAGTTTGTCAGGTGTTCGGTCGGGGCTGTGTATGAAATTCCCCTGACATGTGGAAAAGTTTACATTGGCCAGACGGGCCGTTGTATAAATGAACGACTAAGGGAACATAAGCTTTCCATGGTTAACGAAAAAGGGTCAAATTTGCCCTTACATTGCGGCGCATGCCCGTTGGCTACGCCTGATAAAACATGCCAGCCTTTGCTGGCTAGAACCAAAATCTTAAGGCGCAGTCGTAACCAGGTAGCACGTGAACTCGCAGAGGCTTTTTACATTGATAAGTCAGGTGATCAATGCGTAAGCGATTCTAGTATCATTTTGTATAAAAAAGAGAAAACGTTCTTGGCATGTGCGCTTAGGCAATGATTGGATAAGAATCTAGGTATATATATATTTATGTTCTTTCTGAATAAAATCAGTCGCGAGTTTGCGCCCGTCCATGTCCTTACTCGTCCGTGTCTTTTTTAGCGCAATTCCCTTCTTTAAGTCGCAGAAGGTTGGTAATGTTCAAGCAACATTATATCAAATAAACGCGCTTACGAAAAAGGGGTGGCCCAAATCACAAATGCCAACACCACCCTGGGAGCAATGCAAATGCCGCGGGCACGCGTTATGCACAAAATATTTTTATGGCGCCGAACGACGGGGAAATGCGGCTATACACATGCCTCTTAGCCGCCATTGTATATGACGGCTCATTAGTATAATTGGCGCGGCTTGTTGTACCACACATTATGGTTGAAAATCTCTGCGAGGACGTCCCAGCGCAGCGTCACGCACCGTCAAATTGACGTTTACCAAACGGCCCTTCCTGGGATGCTCCTCACGTGATATTCCTGCATCTACACTTCGTTTCATACATCAGGTGCAACGCTGTGGAAGCTACGCAAAAACTGCGGTCACCAAAATTTATCACTCCGCGCGTTCCCGTCTACGCTTCGCTGAGCGCCAGCAGGCGTTTTCTCGCGCGAACGTGGACGTGAAGCTGCCGCCACGGGCAACGAAAAGAAACAACGAAAAGCAAATTGATTTAAAACAACGTGTTAGCAGCCGTATGAGCACATGGTTTGTTTGTTCCTAAGAGTAAATTCTTTTTTTTTTGTTCAAAACAGCTTATATAAAGAAAATTTTCACAAAAATTCGGGTCAAGAAACACCGAGCTATTTCTAAGTGCGAACGCAGCCACTGCAAGAAGTATCTCTAGCCTCCACAGCGTTGCACCTGATGTATGAAACGGAGTATAATCAACAGGCTGGCATGGCGGCTACCTTGGACCGCCACCACATATTTATGAAATTGCA
The DNA here is from genome assembly GCF_050947875.1 of Dermacentor variabilis. NCBI lineage: Eukaryota > Metazoa > Arthropoda > Arachnida > Ixodida > Ixodidae > Dermacentor > Dermacentor variabilis. The sequence goes on along the minus strand of NC_134569.1, from coordinate 201,283,904 downwards.
TATGTATTGCGCGGACTTTTGCGCGCTGCTGTTTTTCCTTTCTTAAAGCGCTAACATCGCAATGTAGCTGCCAAGGACCATCAAAACGTTTGATTCGAAATAATCTGTAGTTCCCCGCCACGTGCAGTCATCTTGATGACAAAGCAAAATCTATGCGGCAATGTTTATCAGCTTACCTTCAAAGTGCCGTTATTTAGATATTGTCAGGCAAAAATGCAAGTTGATAATTTCTTACAACTGCAGCGGTAGAGAAAATTTGTTTACGGGCTCCTGCTCACTGTTGTGCTTCAGCCTACCTCAAACTTTTGTGGTGGTCGAAGCCGCGGAAGCGTTTCGCGTTTGCGCGTCGTGCGTCGCCGCGATGCTGTGCACCTCGCCTGCGCGACGCCGGCAGTGTACGCTGTGCCGCGCAAATTCAGCTCGGCGACGGCGCAGGCACACTCGTCGCTCTTGCAGCCCTCAGTCGATCCAGCGCCAACGGTTCGGGGTCCGATCACCCAAGGGCGGCAGACTTCCCGCGAATGTTTCCCGTCCACCGCCGCGCCGGCATCGGCGGTTGCGCCTAACCAGCGCTGTTTCGTCGGGAGTCGCTCAATAACGTTGTGGTTGAGGGCGGAGCCGATGCATAACTATAACTGTAAACGAATTCGTCGTTTCCTAGTCTAGGTTATGAGCCATGCGATGCGACGTGTTCATCAAAGCTGAAGCTGTCAATTATACGTGTGTTAAAATTTACCACGTTTTAGTGCGTATATATGTCCCGCACCAAAAGCTTATTTATTTATTTATTTATTTATTTATTTATTTATAGTTTGACAGTAATGTCCTTGCGCGAATTATATCGGAATTCGACTTCATGTGTGCTTCACGGCAGTTATAGCCGCGCTGCCGCGAAGCTACCGTTAAAGTTCTTCGTCGTCAGCGTCGCCGAAGAGGTGGGGAATAGAGCCGCTGGCTGAATCTATGGCGTGGACTATTCGTGGATCCGCGTGTTGAGGCTGTTTTTACGAAGATTTGGCCGTTGCCGCAGATTACACGCGGGCAATTTTTTTGTTATCTTACGGGAATGCCGAGAGATACATAAAAATAACCAGAACGCGGCCTCTAGCAACAGCCTTCGCAAGCGCTGGGAAGCTGCGCTGCTCTGCCCCGCCCTCGAGGATCAACTATGGGCCGTCCAGCGGGCCGAGGATGCCGCCAGGACACACGAACTCCTTCCTGGCCGTCACCTAGCCGAGGCCTTTGGTCCTCCCCACCAAGTCGCAGGAAACGCAATAAAGTTATTTCCTCCTCCTCCTTTCTGGGGTGTTGTATTTAGGGGTGCAGCTTATATGCGGAAAAATACATATAATCGCTCGTTTCGAATACTTAGAAAACTTCGAATACCTGAAATTTGAACCGAAGCGAATATCGATTAGGATAATTTTCGTCCGAATATTCAAAATTATTGAATATTCGCGCAAGCGTGGTTGGAGCGCATACGACAGATATTACGACAGACAGAATGCGCTCACTTGTTTAACACAACCTTTGCATCAGTGTTTACACAAGAAACTGAAATGTCATTTTCTATTCATCATGCGAACTTTCAATGTACCATGCCACCTATTACATTTTTTCCATCCGGCATTACATCCCTCATAGACAATATCAAACTTTCATCGGCAGCTAGTGTGGACGACATTACGTCTAAACTTCTAAAAAACACTAAACATATTTGTGCAGCATATCTCTGTCTTCTATTTTCACAGTCAGTTTCAACAGGCGTGCTGCCTCCAGATTGGAAGCACGGAAAGGTCGTTCCAGTTCACAAATCGGGCAACAAACACTCCCCATTAAATTATCGCCCCATCTCATTAACCAGTGTACCCTGCAAAATCCTTGAACATATCATCTACACACATATCATGGACTTCCTTGATGCCAACCATTTTTTTCATCCTGCGCAGCATGGCTTCAGGAAAGGTTTTTCCTGCGAAACGCAACTAGCTATGTTCGTTCACGACCTGCATGTAAACCTTGACTCTAACTTCCAGACTGACGCCATCTTCCTAGATTTCGCCAAAGCTTTTGACAAAGTTCCTCATGAGCGTCTACTACTAAAACTTGCCGCATTACATCTGAATACCAATATCTTAGCATGGATTAAAGAATTCTTAAGTAACCGTTCAAAATCAGTCTTTGTCAACAATCAAGCATCTAACTCTACCCCTGTAACCTCAGGCGTACCCCAAGGGTCAGTCCTTGGTCCACTACTATTTCCAATTTACATTAATGACCTACCAATGCATGTATCTTCTAACATCCGCATGTTTGCAGACGATTGTGTAATTTATCGTAAAATTAGCAGCGTTTCCGATAACACGTCCCTTCAAAACGACCTGCGAAGTGTACAGGAATGGTGTAACCTTTGGCTAATGGAACTAAACCCTAACAAATGTAAGACTGTGTCCTTCCACCGCCGCAGAAATCCACTTGTTTTCTCGTACCAAATTGCTGACGTCAACCTTGAATTAGTTCCTTCCTACAGATATCTCGGAGTAACCCTGTGTAGTGATTTAACCTGGGAAACGCACATTAGGAACAACATTTCATCTGCTAACAAAACACTCGGGTTTTTAAAACGCCACTTTCGCCACGCCCCCCAACATGTAAAATTACTAGCCTATCAGTCTCTCGTCAGGGCGAAATTAGAATATGCATCCCCCATTTGGAACCCTCATCAAGTATATCTCATCAATCAACTGGAATCGCTTCAAAATCGAGCTGCAAGATTTATTCATTCTAAGTACTCCTACAACATCAGTTTATCCGCACTAAAAACAGAATCTGGCTTATCAAAACAGAATCTGGCAGCAACTGACTGGAACGGCCTTTCCAACGACATCGTAGTCATAACCTGTCCTAGCACATTTTTAAACACCGTAATAAATTATCTTACCCTGTAATAAAAACATGGCCTTCAATTTTTTTATGTATGTATGTACCCACCCCTTATGTAATACCCCTTCAATGGGGCCTTTAAGGAAATAAAATGAAATGAAATGAAATTACCAAGTCATCAACGGGAGCTTAGCGCTATCATTGGGAAGAAAGATGTACAATCATTGCATTCTGCAGGTGCATACATATGGGGCAGAAAATTGGAGGTTAACAAAGAAGCCTGACAAGAAGTTAAGGGCCGTGCAAAGAGCGATGAAACGATAAATGTTTAGCGCAACGTTAAGTGACTGCGGTGTGAATTACAAGCTGCGTTTACATGAATGTGACAGTAGCGCATCGCATTTCCAAGCTCATTTAAGAAAGGCGATGCGACGCCGTTTACATGTAGCGCATTAACTGTCGCGAGAACGCCGCGCCACGCGGGTGAGTCGACTCGCGCCCGTAAATCTACCCTCGCCTGACGCATTAATGCGATGCGCCTTGCTAGCGCATTACCGCTGTTTGCATGAATGCGATGCGCTAGAGATGCGATGCGATGCGCCACTGTCGCATTCATGTAAACGCGGCTACAGAGCGAGCGGGTGTAACAGATATCGTATTCGTCATTGAGAGGGAAAAAAATTCGACAGAAACTACCTCACGGTGACTGTCGCCTGCAATGCGTTTAGCATTGAAGCAATGTAGCGATAGAAATTACCGGATTGCCACCATTGTAACGCGTTTTTTGAGGCCTGTGCCCCAGCAGGACACGTACCTCGCCTATATGGCCCACATGTGGTATATTAACGTGCACCTAACTAAAAGTGCTCGAGCGCTCTCTGTCTTCTTTCTATTTTTTTTTTCATTTCGCCCCCACCAATCAGAAATGCGGCCGCCACGGTCGGAATCGAGCCCGTGACCTCAAGTGCAACAGAGCGACGCCACAGCCACTAAGCACAGCCGCGGGTCGACAGCGCGCGTGCCGCTCATTGAGGATTGGACGCACGGACGCACTTCGCTGAGAGGCTTGCTGTAAGGATAAAATATCTGATAAGGTGCTAGAAGCCGAGGTTTAAATGTTCGTACACCACGCGCACTTGGAGCAGTCCTGTGGGGGCAGCATTTCAAAAAAAAAAAAAAAAAAAAGAACCGACGGCCCGGGTGCGCACATGGCGCGGCGGCCCATTGCAGGCCCATCCTGCCTGGGCATCCGCGAGCGTGAGCAACCGAGTCGTGATAGGAGCCGACCGCGCAGAATGTCACTAATGGCGCGTAAAAAGAATGCCACTTCCGCCTATTCGCTTCGCTGCGTCTGACCTGCGGTCGCCGAACCTAACCTAACGGTGCTCCCACTGAAGCGTTATTACGGCTGGCTACAGAAGGGACACCTAACTGCAGAAATGAGTCACGATTCCTACGAAGGTAGTCGTGTAGGGGAAAGTGAACGAGCAGACGTTTCCAGCCCACGGGAGAGCAGACGAACGCTCGTTAGGGTACCACGCCAGGTGAAGGGGCCTCCGGGGGACTGCTGCTGCTCCTGCTGCATGAGTTCTGGCCCTCTTTACGCCGCATTAAACAATCCCTGACTCGATCAATCCTGCGACGACGCCGCGCGGCAACTTCAATTTGTACGCTTGCTCGGAAAAGTGAGATGCGATTGAGCTTACTGACTGATCTTGATGGTGCGTCTGTCGGTCGTAGTCTCGTTCATTTAGGATACGGGAGGATTGCGGCATTTATATGCTCTCCAATTGCTCGCTGCGTGCGTTTTATTGGGATTCATAAAGCACGGCAAGTCTTCTACCCCGATAATGCCACGCTGGAATGGTTTTAGCGGATCGTTATGAAAACTACACTCTACACGCGGAAGCTGCTATATAAGCAGCATATTCATTTTTTAAAATGTAAATAGCGCTCTTTATAGTACTGTAGGAACGATCCGCGCGCGTTCGGATGTTTTGTTTGTTTGTTTGTTTGTTGTTGTTGTTGTTGTTGTTGTTATAAACTCCACATATAACTCATGCCCGCGAGGGGAATTGGCCGTGCAGGAGTAATGAAAAGCGCGCCCAACGAAGCATAAAAAGGGGCAAAAGTCAACCAGTGAAAAACAAAACATTAGGGCCTTGAAGCATAACAAAAGGTTGGTACGGCTTATTCGCAACAGCGAGCAGGAAATAACGCAAGTTATGCCACACTCATTACCCTAGCAGTATAATATTCCGGACGCTTGAATCAATTCATGCAGAAGAGTGGTAATAAACGGTGGCTTGTATCTAATTGACAGGCACCAAAGGACAACAGGTTAGATGTTGTAAGTGCTAAGCCGAGATTATGATTTGGAAACATGAGAAACCTTCTGCGGAGGGAGGAGATGCGGCGGCAGCAAAGAAAGAAATGGCCAATAGTCTCTGGTTCGTTGCAACCAGAGCAGAGGTTAGTTATAGCTAAACGAGATCTATAAAGGTAGAAATTTAGGTGGGGCACTCCGCAACGGAAGCTTGATAATGTCACCTCGCATTGTAGTGAAAGGCGATTGGTCGTGTTCTGTAGAAATTTCAGATGTCGGAAATCATCTGTCGAAATTAGAGATGATATCCATTACAATTTAGAAATTAAATGTGTTTAAATGTAGTTCCTGTTGTAAAATAAAGAAAATAGAAACAACACTTAAAGCCGGGCCATTTAGTGATGACGATGCGAGCGAGTCGGCGGTCACATTTAGGAAGACTCTACTGTGTCCGGCGACCGGGACAAAGCGGACATTAGGGAAAGTGTCCGGTAAAAGTGTCGAAAATATATTGAGCAGGTGCGATCGTCTATTGGGAGCTAAATGTGTACAGACCGAAAGCGTATCTGAAACATTTATTACTTTAGATTTCGGACCCCCCAATTTTCTGATGGCCCGGATAATTGCCCGAATTCTGCGACAAATATAGAGGTATAATAAGGCAGACGAAGAGCAAAAGACCAGTCAAGTTGAGTGGAAAAATATGCCGACTCCGGCCTTCTCTAAACTTTCAGTTTCGTCAGCAGATATAAAAACTTGAGAAAGAAATTAACCGAGATGACCTTGAAAGAGACCTTCATGTTTAAGAACAGGTACAAATTTTGCATGTTTTGGAAGAATGTCATCAGAAACTCCACTAAGCACTTGGAAAAATTAGGCACGGCAGACTAATTTTAACTTTTGGTATCAGTGCCTGGACAAAAACAAAATGATGACATTGATAACGCCCCCAATATGTTCTGAAAAAAAAAAAGCATAAGGAGAAGTGATGAAAACGTATTGCTAACGGAACATAGGTGCATCGTAGGGCTACAGAAAAATCAGTACACTATAGGCTGCACAAATTGGAATCACGCTAAATAATTCGAGCCTCTAGACAAAGCAGATTATTAGCCACAAAGCTCGGCAGCCAGAGGCGCCGACGCAAAGCTTGCCTTTAAACTGATATAGAGGTCGTAGTTTGTAAGCTGCGCATCCTGAAAAAGTAACGCAGCCGAATTCAAGAATGGAATGGTGAATGGTTAAGTTAGTCACATAGGGACTAACTTAACCATTAACCTAGGCAATAATATTATTGAGGTCGTTAGCCACCGTAAAGCACTGGGCGTTGTATTTGATGAGCACCTTCGATGGACTGAGCACAATAATTACGTATCTCTAAGTTTATCTAAAGCTGTTGGAACAATTTCTCGGTGTCGTGGCATTCTTCCAGTGCACATTAAAAAACAGATATATGTTTCATTATTTCAATCACACATTGCATATTGTCATCTTTTTTGGGGCACGGCATCACCCACTAACATGAATAGAATTGTGAGCCTGCAAAAGAAAGCGATTCGCGTCATTGCAGACGAAGAGTACTGCGCACACTCCAAACCGCTCTTTATTCGGTTAAAAATTCTGCCCATCAATGTTATGCTACCGCACATTATTGTTTCTTTATCCACCACTAAAACCACGTTTCGTACTAACTTCCTTATCAGAATATCAGCGCTGAAGGAATGTGTACCGGCAGCCAACACTCGACAATTAGAAAAGTGGTGTCTTCCCAAAGCTCGAACGAATTACGGTCAACAAATGTTATATAATACCTTACACCCTGAACAATAATACAACCTTAATTGATGGCGCCGCAATAAATAAACGTGCTTTAATTGAGTACTTTTTAAACAGTATAGCTTAACGGGCAACAGATTTATATCATACAGCTTACATTCGGCGTTGTGCGTTCTTTTGTGTGGATTAGTTTTGCAGGCATTGTCTAATTTCACTTTTTTTTTCTCGCTCTCCGTTTTTGTAACAGTTCATTCTTCATAAAATATTTAACTTAACGTTATACATGTGTGCACTTGAATGGTGTGTGTATATATGACATGTACGCGTGTATATGTAAAGCACATGTAGGTGTACATATATGTATATATAGGGGCGTATGCGCGCCACTTCTACGGGTGTTTGCGTGTGTACCTGTGAATATAACATTTCAGTCTACAATATTCGTTTGTTATTGGTGTATGTATACGTAAATATTTTTTTTCTCGTTCGTCACAGCTTGGTGCGAACAGTTTCTTTCTTTCTTTCTTTAGTTTTTTTGTTTCTCGAGTTGCTTTATTTTTTTCTTCTAGTATGGGCGTACGACATACACTGCTGTTTTGCCGCTGTTGCTACTGCCTGTAGGGCCTCAGGCCTCGTCAAGCTGCTCAGTGAGCAGCTTTTTGTCTGGGGTCCATTTTTCCTTTCCTTGAGGAAAATAAAGCTGATTCTGAGTGCACGTGAAGTTTATAAATCGTCAGTATGTAAAGTATTTTACGCACACATGTATTTTTGTTGCTGCGCAACAACCCTATCGCACGTTCTTGCTTACGAGCATTTGCCTCGATCTGCTGCTGCCAGTTTGACTTACCGTCATATGTAATCCCTGATTATTTTAAACACGTAACGTGCGGTATCTACTAAATTCGATGATGAAGAGAAAGAAGGGCGGGATTTAGTTGACAATGGAAAAAGAAGTAACGAGGGTTTGCTAAATTTAGGACAGTAAGACCGTACGTCAAGCTAGGACTCTAGCTGAGAAATATAAGGTTATGGAATTTGATAACGGTATTGATGCCCCGCCATTAAGATGAAACAGCTGTATCATTGGCATAGCGATAGACTTGAACATCCTGAGAAACTGGGACACAAGATAGCTGTATATTAAACAAAAGTGGAGAAATAACTGATCACTGTGGCACGCCTCTCGTCTCTTTATATGTACTCCTCAGAAAAGGAACACATGTTGGAGGGTACAATATACTTTGGAACAACAAAGACTGGTAATCTACAAATCAGAGTGCCATGGTGGACGCTGTCGTAGTGCTTTGAAATATCTGAAGTTGCTAATGCTGAGATGTCTCTTGACAGTCCAAGTCTAATGCTGCTTTCTAAATCAACACGAGCCGACCATATCGAACATTAAGGCCCAAATCCGATTTGCATCGAGCAGAGAGTATTATGGGAAGTAAATTCATTGAGCTGAACATGTGGATTACTTTGTCAATTATTTTAATAAGATTAGAAGTAAGCGAAATTGGCCTAATGTTATACCCTATAGGACATTACGAGGTCTTGACTTTAAAGTAAAAACACAATTCTTGCAATTTTTCAAGAACTGGGAAGACAAGTATCTTCTAGTGAGCAATTGACAAAGTAAAAAGCTCGTTTTGAATTCAGTTAAACAATAGTTTAATCACGGCAATTGTAATATGGTGTGCGCCAAGAGCCAATCAAAATGCAGTTAAGATGAAAACGGATAATTCCGTCATGGTAAAGTCCACATATTTTGATGCCTAACTTTTAAGCCTAATAAAGCTTCTACACTGCGAATAAGAGCGTGCGTCAAGTGCCTTCGCGATGATATCTGGCGGATCAGCTGCGTCTTTGGGGGTCAGCACCACGGAATGTGATCACGTGAACTCCCGAAAAGATTTCTTGCTCCGTGAAAAACCTTAGCGCAGACCTTTATCTGGATTTGACAGATACATATCATTAGGCCTGAACGTATCCCTCTGTTGAATATTTCTTCCTCTAAAAACCAGAGTGAACAAGTGAGGGAGCAGGCGAAGACGAGCATCACTGCGGCAGATACAAGACAAAGTCTGTCAAGACGGAGTCTGTCATAGAGTGATTGCTAAAGTTAACTGTTCAACTCCTGTTAAATAATGTAAATTTACTTCGTGTCCCAGCCTATGGTCCCTGCGCAAAACGAGTGTGGCCTCTTAACATACACTGTGCCGGTGTTATTACAGTTTACTGCGGAATATATACCTAACTTGATCGGCAGGCATCATGCAGTACGTGCACCTCCTGACACCTTACGCCAAAGTTGCATATTATTGGCTCGCATTCGCACCCGTGTACTTAGGTTTAGGTGCACGTTGAAGGACCCCAGGTGAACCAAATTTCCGGAGTCCGCCACTACGGCGTGCTTTATAATCAGAAAGTGGTTTTGTGACGTCAACCCCATAATATTAAAAAAAATATATTATTGGCTTCTGCAATTCACTCCGGTTCATATGTGCAATAGGCCTGATACCATAACAATACTGATATTAAATTACCAATATTTCAGGCCCATTACATATGTACTTAGGTTCAGACATCGCAGGCAATGCTACGAAGGCTTCGCGAACTTCTCTCACTGCTCGCAGTTAACTTGTAGAATTTAGAACCCCGATACTGCACAGGATGCTACGAGAGACGCTGGAGCGTAGTGAGAGCTCCGGGCGAAGTTTTACCACTTGAGGTTCGCCAACGTGCACCAAATGCACGGTACACTGCACGTCACACATGAAACAAGATGAACTTTAATGAAAAGGATGGCTCAGTGGCTTAAGCAGGGCCGAAGCCCATGTTTTCCCGAGCGCGAAAGAAGACCGCGAGTACACGTAAGATTCCCGCTCGACTGGCCACTCGAGGCACCTTGCGCGTATTCGCGGCCTTCTTTCACGTTCGGAAAGAAACACTTTTATGTGGCACGTATTGAGCAACAGAAAACTGTATAACGATTTTTTCATGCGGCTATACAATTTTCTCATTGGCACTTTTCGTCTAATTATAATGTTTGAGAACTTGATTAATGAATTAAAATTAATGTAATTACGCGAAACGCAATGAAAAAAAACAATCCGAGTATCTCCAACCGACGGCAAACAACAACACACCTTGGTTCTGTCCAGCTGCGTCGCATTTGCATATTTTCTAAATCTTGGTGCATGATAGTTGGGACATCCTGTGCATAAAACATTGCGGGGGTGTAGAGCGAGCTAACCGGCGCCTGCAAGTGCACGAAGGGGGACGCGTCGTACATAACGCCGGCGTCGTCGCTCCCAGCGCAGCCCGGAACTTTGCGGACCGGCCGGTGCCATTTGTCAGAACGCCACGAGGTACAACGCGTCGACGGCGTTTTGCCTTTTGCCGCCACTGGCGCGAGGCGGTGCGCGACTGCACCGGTTCGTTGCGCCGCTAAGTGGGCGACGGCCGGCCGCGCACTCGTGTTCGCCCTCCTCCGCTGTCAGCCGGGGGTTCGTCGGGAGGCTTTGGGGCCGCTAATGGGACCGCATTCGGCGGCAGCCACGACGCTCGCGGTTTGTCGCCGCAGACGGCCACGTGTCGAGCGTGTGCTGCGGGAAAAAAGCTTGGGGGGGGGGGGGGGCTTAGTGGTTTCGCCGCTAAGTGGTCGGCTGTGTGCGCGCGGAATAGACAGACCCGACCGCAAGCAATTCTTTGGACTGCTCACGGAGTGGTCGGCACGCGAGAACTGCACACCGTTAATTATTGCGTCATTTCGAGACAGCGCCGCCCGCGAACCCGGGATCTTCTCTGACTGCCGTTTTGGGAAATCGTTCTCTATAGATGCAATACTAAGCTCCCCGCGCTAGGTTAGATTTGCCTCTCATTGTCTGCATACTTGCGAAGTACTCTGACGAAGTCACATTGTCGCATTTGTGGACACACATGCACGAAGAGAGAGAGAGAGAGAGAGAGAAAACAAGGTTATTTACAGAAAGGCAGAGAGGTCGACCTTAGGCATAGCTTGCTCTGCCCTGCTACTCTGCACTGGGGGAAGGGACGGGCAGAAAAAAGGGCTGATGAACGACGACGACGACGACGACGACGACGACGACGATGATGATCATGATGATCATGATGATGATACGCAAGTTCACAACGTTGTGGCGTCTCTACAGCCGTGAGTCTAGCCCAGTGGCTTGTAGATCACGTATTTTGCGTTTGCTCGCACACGCGCAACAACGACAACAACTGCTCTCTTTCATTGCAAACTTTGATAAGAGGCCGCCTCCAGAAAAGAAAGCTAATAATAATAACAGACTGAGACACCTTTTGAATCCTTGTGATCAAACGTGATCGAACAAGTGGTGTTGCTGGAGCTAGTTCTCTTGTAGTTGCGTCGAAATGGTGAGTCCAGAGACATGCCTTGTTCGACCACTTCAAATGTCCTCTTTCTGTGCGCCTCTGTATTTATTTGGACGTTCTTTATGAAGTCGTCTGCAGAACAATTAAGGCAGAATTAAGGCCATAGACAGAACAGCTGTATGTAAATATAGATACAATGCTTCTTATTCAGAATCAAGGGGAGCAACCAGTCACACGTGCAGTCTACATTTACTGCGGAACCCAGTTTTCTACTGCTCTCATTTTGCGAGTATTTTTGCGTGTTTTCGGGAGGCGCCGCTTCCGAGACCTTCGGCGATGGAAGCGGAGTCAGCTAGACGTCCGGAGGAGACCGACGTCACAGCGTCGAGCGCTCCGAGGAAGCGCAATCACCTGATGAGCGACACAGCCAGCGAGGACACCTTGCTGTACTACTCTGCTTCAGAAGATCTGTCGGATGACGGTGACTACTTGACAGTTGTGAGGCAAAAAGGAAAGAGGAGAATCGTCACTGCCTCCTCGTCTTCAACAAGGACGACGGCGGCAGCAAAAGCCCATGACAGGGCTCATACCATCCTCTTCTTGCCCGGGACGCCGACCGACAACCTGAATCGGCTAAACAGGCAAGCCATATCTGTAACACTAGAGGCTCTTGTTCCAAATGAGATGACGGATATGAGAATTAACACCCGTAAGAATATTCTCGCGGTTTATGTCAAGAACAGAGCAGCATTGGATATCTGAGTACAGTGAAAATGCTGGGCAAAATAAATGTTCGCACCATAATACCTCAGGACAGCAATACTATATCAGGTGTGATTTATGATGTCGATGAGTCAATCGACGACAACGATCTGCCTATTTTGGTCAAACCCGCCACAGCAGATGTAACTATTATTGAAATCAGTCGCCTAGGAGATTCACGCTGTGTGAGGATAACTTTCAAGGGAGGTAGCTTGCCGTCCCACGTGAAAGTTGGGTTTTTTCATCATCCAGTGCGACCGTTCGTTCCAAGACCACTTCAGTGCCGTAATTGTTTGAAGATCGGGCATGTCAGCGGCATATGCAAAAATTCGACCGTGTGCGCAAGATGCTCTGAGCAGCACAGCGCTGATGCTTGCCGTGCGACTCACTTTAAGTGTGCCAATTGCCCCGGTCCCCATGAACCATCGTCGAAAGTCTGCCCGAGACACAAGACAGAGCGGAAAGTCCTAAAACAAATGGTGAGAGACAACTGAACTCACAGAGAGGCCGCCGCCAAAGTGCGACGGCGTAGTGTCCGCGGTCACCGTAGACAATACTCGTCTACTAGAAATACTGATACTGTCGCAAGACAGACGCTACTTCCTGAGGCTGGTGCTCCCAAGGCGCTCACCCACAGCAACAGCACGGTGTCTGATGACGCAGTGAATACCTCTACTGCAAACGATTGGCCTGCACTTCTCCAAGTCCTCCAGCCCAACAAAGGTCGACGGTGGACTACCGACGAACCAATGAGGGCACAGATCACGTGCTAGGTCAAGACAAGCAAGTAATCGCCATAATAACATCTCTAATGAAAGTCATTCGCGTGTTGATAAATGACATGCAGACGCCATCTGCTCGAGGTGCACTACAAGTGCTGGACGGCTTGGCTCCGGTTCTTGCGAGTCTCGAGCAGCAAACACAATGGCTCTACCGCGTCAGCCGTTCTTCAGACAAGTCAAGGAAGCATCTATTATGCAATGGAATGCCCGTGGCTTGAAATCGCGCAGTGATTTTCGCCATTACGTTTTCACCAATCGATTCCCCATTGTTGTCGTCTGTGAACCGAAGCTAGAGAAACCCGTCCGGATCTCAGGCTATGAACCTCATGTGTCATCGACTTGTACTGACATTAGCAAAGTGATTATCTACATATGGTATGAACTGACTTACGTTGTTCATCCAGTGCGGCCACATGACACTAATCAGTATGTCTGTTTGACCGTGAAAAAACAAAAACTTGCGTTTACTTTAGTGGGCGCTTACCTTTCTCCACCAAGTCGTTTCGATAGGCAGAGACTGAGTGACATCATAGATGCGACACGTGGTCCATGGATTGTTGTTGGGGACTTCAACGCGGATCATTCACTTTGGGGAAGCAACAAGATAAATTCCAAAGGAAGAAACCTCGTGTCCTTTGCTTGCGACCATGAACTTTGTCGTCTAAATGATGGCAGTCCCACATTTCTGCGCGGCCGGACGTACAGTAGTTGTTTAGACTTAGCATTTGTTTCGCGATGCCTCACTCGCTGCGTCCATTGGTTCGCAGATATAGAAACCCACGGAAGCGACCACATTCCTACCTACCTGAAGATAAAAGGCCTCACCAAATCCGTTCCATCAAATTTTAAACAAACAATCGATTGGCCCGTTTTTAAATCACTTATGGAAGATGCATGCCACGAAGGCATTTCGTCCACACTAGAATTTGAGATCGCCAAGGCTATGCAGGATGCTATGCGATCATTTCGGCCATTAGAGAAGTACACAGATTTTGATTCGGAAATACAGAGCCTCCGTGCAATCCGCCGGCGAGCGGAGCGACGGTACAGACGGACTAAATCATTCTACGACCTTAGAGAGGCCAGACGCATTCAGAAGAAAGTTCAGCGTTGCCTTGCTGTAGTGCAAAATCAACGCTGGAAATTGTTTTGCGAGTCTCTCGACCCGCGTAAACCTCTGTCGGTTGTCTGGAGAACAATCCGTGGACTTGGAACAGCTCCTCAACAGCGTCGTCCGTTTAAGTCTCTAGCCCTACATCAAGGACGCCGAGAAGTCGAGGTAGCCGAAGATTACTGCCCTAGGATCGCGGGTTTGGCGCTCCCGTATTCACCTTGCGCACCTATTCCCATTGTGCCCCCTTGCTCCCGAGATCCTCGTATAGACGCTGCTTTCTCCATCGAAGAACTGGAGGCCGCACTTGCTGGGTGCAGGCGATCTTCGTCACCAGGACACGATGGCATCACATACTCTGCGCTTGCAAACCTTCGTCCAGAGAGAGATAAAACTTTGTTATGTCCTTGATGGGGTTCAGGGGTGGCGGGGGTCGGGAGACTAACCCCCAATCCCCCCTTCCTCAGACGGCGGCCAGTCCTTGCTTTCTGGCGGCGTCTTCGGCCATCCGGACGGCCCAGAGCTGCTCCTCTGGGTCCAAGCTGAGCAGCAATGTCTCCCACTGCTCGGCCGTAGTTATGCGTGTGTTAGTGTGGGAGGTGTTGGTGGATGAGGCTTTGGGGCATTGCCAGATAATATGATCGAGGTCAGCGCGGGCCTCGCACGCTTTGCAGAGTGGAGAGTATGCATCGGGGTACATGCGGTTGTAAAGCACGGGGTTCGGAAAGGTTCGTGTCTGAAGGAGTCGCCAAGTGGTAGATTGAGACTTATTCAGTGTTTTGTGTGCTGGGGGGTAGCGTAACCGCTCCCTGCGGTAGTGAAGGAGAATTTCTCTCAACGTGACCATTCGGTCCCGCGCGTGACCGCGATGCAGAACAGAGGGCTGGTCGGGATCGGAAGACGCAGGAGAAGGATGATGCGCCCGGTGTGCGAGAGCTCGGGCGGCATCGTGGGCGGCTTCGTTTCCAGCCAGACCCGAGTGACCAGGGGCCCAGATGATCTGCACGCGGCGTTGCCTTGAGGGAGGAGTGCCAGAGAGAATCTTCTGTGCTTGGGGTGCTATCAGTCCTCTTGTGTAGTTACGAATGGCCGTTTTTGAATCGCTTATGATGCAGTGTGCATTGGTAGCCGCGTAAGCCAAAGCGATGGCCGTTTCTTCTCCTACTTCGGGTTGCGTGGTGAATATTGATGCGGCCGCGGCGAGGCGGTACTGCGAACCCGCTACTGCGACGACCGCCATGGCATTTTGGTTGGGGTATTCTGCTGCGTCGACGTAGGTTACGTCAGCGGCTTGGTCGTAGCGCTTTTGTAGTCGTTTAGCTCGTTCTGCACGTCGCTCCGGATTGTGTTCAGGGTGCATATTGCGAGGTATGGGTGGGATAACTAGTTGAGCACGAATGTTTGGAGGGATGGGTACTTTTGGTCCGAATTGGGTGGTGTAGGTTATGCCTAGGGTGCCTAGAATGTGCCTGCCCGTGGTGGAATTGGCGAGTCGTTCGTATTGGCTAATACGCTGCGCTTCAATAAGCTCGTCTATGGTGTTATGGATGCCGAGGGCGTCCAGTTTCTCGTTAGAAGTGGTGATGGGAAGATGTAGGGCTTGTTTATAGGCCCTCTTGATCATGGTGTTGAGTTTGAGCGTGTCAGTTGCATTGAGGCTAAGGTACGGGGCGACATAGGTGATCCTGCTCAGGGCGTAGGCGGTTACCAGGCGTATAAGGTTGCTTTCTTTCATCCCGTGATGTCGATTTCCGATGCGTGCAATGAGGCGAGTGGTTTGGTGTACATGATTATCTAATTGCTTGAGTATCTCCGTGTTTCTTCCGTTATGTTGGATGCGTAAGCCAAGGATACGAATGCTAGGTACAGTAGGTATGCGTTGCTGGTGCACGTGGAGTTCTATCTCGGGCGGGTGAGGGTCTGGGCGTCGACCTCCCCAAGTAGGCTTGTACAGAAGGAGCTCCGATTTCTGTGGGGAGCACGCCAGGCCGCGCGGTTCTACGTATGCAACGACCTCGTTGATGGCTTGCTGCAGCGTGTTTTGGATGTCCCCGTCGCTGCCCCCGGTGACCCACAGGGTGATATCGTCTGCGTAGAGGCTATGCTTGAGGTTGGGGATGCTAGCTAATGCAGGCGGTAGTCCGAGCAAGGCCACGTTGAACAGAAAAGGGGATAGAACCGATCCTTGCGGCGTGCCTTTGCTGCCGAAGTGAATAATTGGCGACTGCAACCCTCCGATGGTAATGGTGGCCGTGCGACCTGTAAGAAAATTCTTCACGTAGTTATATGCTCGATGACCAACATGAAGTTGTGCTAGTTGGTTCAGTATGGCCTCATGCGTGACGTTATCGAATGCCTTGGTTAGGTCTAGTCCCAAGATGGCTTTGGTGTCCAGCCTGGAGCTTTTGTCGCCATCGATAATTTGGTGCTTGAGCTGAATCATGATATCTTGAGGAGAAAGTTTCGAGCGGAAGCCAATCATGGTATTGGGGAAGAGGTCGTTGTCGTTCATATGTCTGTGTAAGCGTGTGAGGATGACGTGTTCGAGGACCTTTCCGACACATGAAGTGAGGGAGATAGGGCGGAGGTTTTCGAGTAGGAGGCGCTTCCCGGGTTTGGGAATCATAATAATTTTGGCTTCTTTCCATTGTGAGGGGAGGTTTCCAGTTTCCCAGTATGCGTTAAAATAAGCTGTGAGGGCTAGTATAGAATCCTCATCTAGGTTGCGAAGCATTTTATTAGTAATGCCATCAGGTCCCGGGGCCGAGTTAGGGCGGAGTGCGAGGATGGCTTCCCGCACTTCTGCTGCTTGTATGGGCGCGTCCAGGTGGTCGTTAGCGGTGCCTGTGTATGCTGGAGCGGGTGTAGTAGGTTGAGGTCCTATGTATCGGTCTATAAGCTCTTGAAGAACTTGTGCGTCCGTGCCCGGATGGGTGTGAATAATTTTTTGCAAGTTGTGCTGTTGTGTGTTCTTGCTGTTGGCCGGATCGAGGAGGTAACGGAGGATATTCCACGTTTTGGGCAGGTTTGGTTGCCGCTCCATGCTGTCGCATGTGCTGTGCCAATTTTGACGAGTAAGTTGTCGTGCGTAGTCTTCGATGTGAAGGGTGAGAGTACTAATACGTTTCCTGAGCGTTCGGTTGAGCTTGTTGTGTTTGTATCTGCGTTGCAGACTGGCGAGGGCTTCCCACATATTCAGTAACTTGCTATCTGCCTCCTGCAGATTAGCTTCCTCAGGCACCAATTTAGTGGCTTCGCTCGCGTCTTGCAGCAAGGATGCGACCCAATCTTCGAAAGGGGGTTGGGTACCCGAGAAAGAGGTGAGGGCTCTGGCCTGCCGGAAAGCGTCCCAGTTCGTTATGCGGAGTTGACGGCCCTTAGGCTTTCGCGGGCCCGCTGGAACTTTTGTTTGGATTAAATAGTGATCGCTGCCCAAGTTGTCCTGTGTGTTGATCCAGTCTGCTTGTGGAATTCGTTTTGCGAATGTTAAGTCCGGAGTAGTGTCTCTGCTAACGCTGTTTCCCATACGGGTGGGACAAGTTGGATCCGTGACAAGAGTAAGACCTAGATTCTGTCCGTCAAGCCATAGCTGTCTTCCCTTTCGGCGGTCCATTGGGTATCCCCATGCCACCGCAGGGGCGTTTAGGTCCCCTACGATGAGCAGGGGGGCTCCCCTAGCTACTTGATCTGCTTTGGTGAAAAGTCGTAGAAATCTATGTTGTTGTTTGGGGCTGCTGTACACATTGAGGATGAAGAGACTCTGCTGCTTGCGCCTTGCAGACGGGATGATCTCCAGGAAAATGTGGGCTGCTGTATCAATGCCTGTGTGATGCTGTATAACCGGAATGTTTCGCTTAACTAGTGTGGTTACTTGGGGCCTGCGGTTGTCATCGCAAACTGCGGTGTATGCCGCGTATCCCGACAGCTTAGCCGCTACTCCGGTCTCTTGTAATGCGATAACATCGGGGGAAGTATGTGGTGCGAGAGAGGTAATATATTGCTCTAAGTGTGCTCGTTTTCGCCGGAAGCCCCGGCAGTTCCACTGCCAAATGCAGTAGGTAGCACGTTCTGGATTACTCGCAGCCATCTTTGTCGGGACGCGAGTACGGCTTCTTTAGGGGACCTGCTCTGGGACGGAGTAGGGTGTTTTCCAATTCTGTCAAACGTGTGTTGTGATTTTGAGCCAGAGTCGCGACCATGTCTTGAAACACTTTGCGCGTGTCGTCCATGTTTTCCTGTCGCTGTTGTTCTCTTGCCGCAAAGGCTTGCTCAATTCTGGGCAGTAGTAGCGTTTCTAGTTTCGCAGTAAGGAGGTTGTCCATTGCGCGTTCGAGAGCGTTTGCAATGGAGGCGTCGAGCAACGTGGCAAGCTTACAGTCTATTGCTTCGTTCAGGTTGCGTTCTATCCGCTGTTGCAGCTCAGTGAGGGCCTCACAGTTGACATTTCCTTCTGAAGTGTATGCTGGTGGTGCCGCTGTTGAGATTGGTTCGAGAGCTTTGCGCTTGTGCGGGGTTGGTTGTTGGGTGGTGTGCGGGCAATCTATTGCAGGGACAGGAAGGAAGTCTGCATTTGATGGTAAGTGTTTGGGTTGTGTGTCTGCAAGTTGTGATTTGAGCTTAGCGTTTTCTGTCTTGAGGTCTTGTATCTCAGCACGTAAGGATCGGAGCTCATGCATGAAGCTGTGCATGGTACCGTCGCTAACTGTGTTCACTGGGGTTGCTATAGGTTGTGAGGTGTGACCTTTGTGGGAGACAATGCTGGCCCAGCTTACCTTGGGGGGTGTGTCTTGCACTTTAACTGTTGTCGTTCGAAGGCTTGCGTTTCCTTGCTGCTGCGGTGGTGTTGAATCCGGTCCGCTCCGGGAGTGACTGCGTCCTTGTGACTGACTGCGACCTCGGGAGCGGCTGCGTCCACGAGACCGACTGCGTCCGCGTGAGTTGCTGCGTTCGGGAGCCTGCGGTTGTGGTGTCGGCTTCGGTGTTGGCAGAGCTGAGTCTCCATTTGCTGAAGTCGATGACCCCGTCTCCTGGTCCGCTCCTTGCTGTCCCAGTCGTAGGCGTTGCCATCGTCGTTGGAGTAGGAGGTGTGGTGTCTGGAAGCGGCGATGGCAGGACTTATCGCCAGTCGGGTGGCCTTTGCCGCAGAGCGCGCAGCAAGGGTGACAGGGGTGATCATCCGGTGGATTTACTGTGTCACAGCTCTTGCATTTCTTCTGGGTTGGAGTGGGGCATACATCGGCCCTGTGGCCGACGGTCCCGCAGATGTCGCAGACCTCGATGCGCTTCTTATGTAGATAGCATTTGTATTCTGCTCCGCGGTAGTAGACATGGTACGGTACTTGCTTTCCGTCGAATACGATGAGCACTGAATTAGTGCTGCCCATTCGTCGGGCCTGCAGAATCGTAGGGTTCTTCTTGTAAACGAGACTGTTGGTAATGTCTTCTTCTGTGTCATATGCAGGGATGTTATGTATGACTCCTTTGGCTGTGTCCTCCGGTGGTGTGACGTATGCTGTGGCTGCGTAGCGGACTGCTCCGATGGGGAGGCTGCGGATGCGGCAGTATTTTTCGGCGTTAGACATGATTGGCGTGCTAACTACAATGACGTTATTATCCGTGCATGAGCGGTAAATGTCGTCCTCTGCTTCTTTGGTTGTAATGCCCGTGATCTGTAGTATTGAGTCGCGTATCTGGGCGTCTCCTAGTTTGGACACGTTGAAACCGTCTCTTGGGCGTATGACGATCTTGATATCGTTCTTCGGAAGTCGTGGTTGCCGTGGTGCGCGTGGGCGTAGTGCGGACTGCTGGGTACTCTTGGTGCGTGCGCTTGCTGTTGCACGGAGGGAGCCATGTATGGGTAGGGATGATGCCTGCGTAGTCTGTCGTTGCTTACGGTGGCTGACAAGCCACCCTGCCTCAACGGTAACTTCTTCGGGGGCTATTTCCGTGCCCTCAACCTCTACTACCTCCATAATGAGGGCAGGGGCTGCGCTTACTTGATCTCACAGGGATGCGAGTCGTTGGGCGAAGTCCTCGGGAGCCGGGACTGCGGCAGCGACGCCGCGCACCTTCGTAGCTGCGGCGCACCTGTTTCTCGGCCAGACGGAGCAGCTGAAGATCTTGTTAGGGTTAGCAATCTTGTGGTCGTAGAAACCCTTGTCCTGGGTCCCTGGCGTCGGGACTGGTCTTGATCGGTAGCGGATCACTTCCGGAAGCTGGTTCCGACGTTAGTTTGGGTCCAGCGGTGATTGTTTGGCCACAAGAGTTTGAAATATACGGAGCCCATACGAGGCGCATGCACTCCGTCAGCGTCGTCGTCGTCGTCCAACCTTCGTCCAGAGGCAAGAGATGCCCTTCTTGGCCTATACAACGCATCATGGCGTGACGGCCTGGTCCCTACAACGTGGAAATCCAGTCGGCTTGTTCCACTCCTCAAGGCTGGTAAATCCCCGTTGGCATTGTCATCTTACCGTCCAATAGCACTGGCCAGCTGTGTCGGCAAGGTAATGGAGAGAATGATCCTTGCACGGTTAGAATGGTACTTGGAATTTTACGTCTATCCAGAGGTAATGGCTGGTTTTCGACGTGGCCGCTCGTCAATAGATAACGTTATCGACCTGGTAACGTACAGTACAACACCAGAAACATCTGAAACGAATCACTGCGGCCCTATTCCTTGACGTTAAAGGTGCGTACGACAATGTAGATCATAATGCAATTCTGGACGCCTTAAAAGCTGTAGGGATTGGTGGACGCACCTTTCACTGGATATGCAACTATTTGAATGTAAGATCTTTCTTTATTTTGACTGGTGACGGACCAATGCCATCTAGCTATACCAGTCGGGGTGTACCGCAAGGCGGAGTACTCAGCGCTACCCTTTTCAACCTGGTGCTCGTTGGTCTCACTGATTCGTTACCGCAAACCGTTCAGCTCTCCGTATATGCAGACGACATTTGCATATGGGGGCTTCAGGCGTGACACGTGTACAAGTCCGTGCACGACTTCAGAAAGCCTCAACGGATGTGTCAACGTACCTCAGAAGTCAAGGCCTGGAGCTTTCCGCTGAGAAATGTGCACTCGTTGCTTTTACTCGCAAAACGATGGCCCCGTATGCTTTGCGGATTAATGAGCAAATTATACGATATAGACGAACGCACCGATTTCTTGGCGTCATCATTGGTAGAGACTTGTCTTGGAGCCCTCACATCTCGTACATGGCAAAGCGTTTGGCTGCCATTCCGGACCTTGCGTTTCTCGGCGGGAAGTCCTGAGGGCGCAACAGTACCGTCAATGTTGCAACTATATAAAGCACTGTTTTTGGGCTTCCTGCAGTACAGTTTACCTGTACTAGGAAATACTTGCGCTACGAATATTCGAAAACTCCAGAACGTGCAAGCCCAAGCACTCAGGACTTGTCTCGGTCTTCCCAAAACTACGTCGTCGATTGCGACAGTGGCCATAGCCAGAGACGCTCCTTTGACACTCTACATTGATACAGATGTGCTGAGAGCGCACATCTGACACCTGACTCGGATTCCCTCACACAATCTTGCTCGCTTGCCAGCAAAAAGGCCACTTTCAACTTCTGCCAAAACTATTGTAAGACATCAGTCCTACTTGCCATCAGAATTTACGCCCGCTACACGATTGTCAGATCCATTGTGGTGTCTGCACCGGCTGCAAGTGCAACTGACAACTCCAAGAATCAGAAAGAAAGTTGGAGCGCCATTGCAAGCTTTGAAACAAGCAACTTTGGAGCACATTCACAACGTGCACAGATTCCGGCAACATGTATACACAGATGGTTCAGTAAAACTCAACAGCTCTGCTGCTGCAGTCATCATCCCGGCACAATCTGAGGAAATCAAATTAAGAACTTCACATGTGACCACATCGACGGGTGCAGAACTCGCAGCGCTCCGTGCTGCACTTGATTTCATTAAGCAGAAGCCACCGCAACAATGGACAGTCTTTAGTCACTCCAAGGCAGCCCTTCAGTGCATACGAAGCGCAATGCGCCGCGGACCCAATGAACAACTGGCCTCAGAAATTCGGCACATATATCACCAAAGCCATGACAAGGGGCACAACATAATCTTTCAATGGCTTCCAGGACATTGTAACATCAGCGGGAAGGACCACGCCGACGAAGCCGCCGGATCTGCACATGAAAGTGGTCAACGAGTCTTGATTCCGCTTTCGCGAACATACGCTGTGGCTGAGCTGCGATTTATGTCCCGTGAGTGTACTTTGCCCCTGTGGGACTCGAATGTTTTCACCATGTCTCGGTTGCATTCGTTGTCTCCGGACATACGGATGCACCTCCCGCCTGGATTACCACGGCGTGAACAGACCATGCTCTACGGTCTGTGGCTAGGCGTTGCCTTTACAGACTCATATGCTTTCCTCATAGGAATGGCCAACACCCCACGTGCGACACATGTAACATCGATGAGACGCTCGCTCACATTATCTGTGTCTGCCCGCGATACAGTGCTGAGAGACAAGTGATGTGCAGAGTACTGGACCAGTTGGACAATCGTCTACTTTCAGAACTAAAAGCTTTAGGCCAATGCTCCGAAAGAACATCCGCGTTGAAGGCCTTACTCGCGCTATTAAGGTTCTTGTGGTCCACGGGGCTTCACGACAGACTCTAAGAATGGCGCCCCCTACCGCTCTGTAGTGTATGCGCTTTGTTCGTGCTTGTCTCCCTTTCTTTCTATATCCCCCTTCCACTGTGTTTCTCTTTTTATCCCCCTTTACCCTTCCCCCTGCGCAGGGTAGCCAACCGGAACTACCTCTGGTTAACCTCCCTGCCTTTCTCTGCATTATTTTCTCTCTCTCTCTCTCTCTCTACTCATGAACATATAAAGGCACGGAGGCGACACAACCACGACGATGGTATTGTCGTTGTGGTTATTAACTCTAAGGTAGCAACAGTTTGCCACAGTAGTGACTACTTGTATAGTAACTTGCAATTAAGTAACGTTACCAGCTAAAAAAAAAGAAAAAAATTGCCCGTAGATCTAACGCCCTGTGGGAATCGATGTTATGTAGAGCAGTGTGCGGGGAGCCAACCAAATTACCTAAACGACCATGGGAGCACCAAGACGTAGGCAGTTGTTTCATGACTTACGTGACACTCTTATGTCGCGACGTTCATGTCACGACTCATTATGAAACAGCCGGCAACACGTACGCGGCGGTTTCGTGACCTACGGGACACAAATATGCCACGACATTCCTGTAATAACCTATCATTTATGCTCGTCATACACTCTTGTCCTACTATGCCAGTTTTGGTACATACCAAGGCGTAGGCGGCTGTTTCATGACCTACATGACACGAATATGTCATGGCAATCATGTCACGACCTATCATTTATGTTCGTACTCTTATCATGCTATGCCAATTTTGGTACATACCAAATTAACGAAACTATCATCAGAGCACCAAGACCTAGGCGGCTAGATAGAGAGATACCGTCAAAGTGGCAAATGTTCGCCAAGAAATGCTTCGCATTTAAAAGAATTAACCGGTACTAACGGGACTCACGAAATGGTTCTAACCGTTAATGCACTCACTTACCGACTACGAAACGTAATGACCGCTACTTAGACAACTGCATTGTAATTGCCAGCAATATAGGGGGGACTGCTTGGTTTATATAAGCACCATTTCCGTTGTCGCATTAGGTAGATTCCACAACAGAAGAGAGATGAACTTCATTCCATAAAGACTCTTCTCTTAGTCCGTGTCGTCGCTGTTGGAATTCTTCTCAGTCACTCGTCTTGATGGTGATGGTGAGCCTATTTTGTGTCAATGTAATAATGTGTTTAAGCATAGCAAGGTAAAGAAATGAAAACAAAAGCCGCATTAGTTGTGTCACATTCATTCGCCGCCGTACATAAGGGTCAAGCTTACCAGGAATAGCATTATGCCCTAACTGCAGCTAACTATGCACAGAAGATCGTGAACGAACGGTAAATGAGATCAGCGCACGGGCAGAATGGCAATGTTGCTACGCGACATCTATGGTGGGAACCATTTCAGAATTACTTATAGCCGTATACCTTGGAGGAGCACAGGTAGCACAGGTAGCACCGGTGAGCACTTATGTATTTGGATAAATAATCAAAGTTAGTCAAGTAATCAAATGTATATAGAGTACTGTCTGCACATATTTGTCTGACGACGTAACAAATAACTGGTAATCCTGCATAGTGAAACAGCTATAGCTTGTCTATATTTAATGGAAATGTCGGAACAAGGAATAATAAAAAGCGGTCAAGACGAAGTAGTACACTTTGCTCCCTTAGCTTCTATGCGCCTGACATATTAATAATAATATTTGGGGTTTTACGTGCCAAAACCACTTTCTGATTATGAGGCACGCCGTAGTGGAGGACTCCGGAAATTTTGACCACCTGGCGTTCTTTAACGTGCACCTAAATCTAAGCACACGGGTGTTTTCGCATTTCGCACCCATCGAAATGCGGCCGCCGTGGCCGGGATTCGATCCCGCGACCTCGTGCTCAGCAGCCCAACACCATAGCCACTGAGCAACCACGGCGGGTGCGCCTGACATGGATCACTTATAAGTATTATTATTATTATTAGTATTATTATTATTATTATTATTATTATTATTATTATTATTATTATTATTATTATTATTATTATTATTATTATTATTATTATTATTATATTGTAGTATTATTACTAGTTAGTGTAGTCCTGAACGTGCCACTTAGTTTGATGTCCCAACTGGAACGAGGTCATCGCGTTGACCTGCGACTAAGGCGTTGATTACCTCGTGACGCACAGTCAGTTTCATTACTCGCTGAAGCGCGTCAGTTACCCCTGAGGCTGCAAGCAGAGCAGAGAGGTCCTTGTCATATTGAGCGTCTGCACCGCGCATCGAACGGTCAATCGTTCCTTGACCGTCTAATTCACGGACCGTTTTCTCGCATGGGAAAGTGGCGGCATTATTTATGACATTGCTGGCATTTCTGAACACGCTACTTGAGTTACGCCGCTGCCTCAGAAAATATCGTCAAGCACGTATTTCCCATTTATCTCATAATACCTGACATACACAAAAAGTCTGATGTGCCTGTTTCGCCAATATTCCAATCGGCTCAGTCGCACGATGATCGAATGATTTCTAGATTATCTCGAAGTATTCACGGATAAGTATGTACACAGCGATGGTCAAGGCGCCTCTGCAGCTTTTTTTCTGCCCTACGACTCAAGTATCACGTGTATTTCACATACCCCATCCGGCCTCGTCAACAACTGCGGAGCTAGCAGCGATTATTATTGCTATGAAATACGTGCAAGAAGAGTTAACGGCGTTGAATATTGCCACCGTTATGGACTCCCGCGCTGACCTCAGCAGATTACAACGCGGTCCGATTGATTGTATAGTTGTGCGCAGCATTACCAGTTCTGCTAACAAAATTGCATCACATGGGGTATCTCTCGTTGCCCAATGAATACCTTCACATGTAGAGATCCTTGGGAATGAAGATGCTGATCAGCTTGCTTCAACTTGGGCTCATAGCTGTGTCCGCCCTAAAATATTATGCAAGCTTGATGACGCTCGTCTGCTGATTCGTCGACTCATACTCAAGTAGCATCCAGACCAACGCGTCGTAAATGGAACGTTCCTGCGCCGTGTCCGCGGTTGAGACTTGCCTCGTCGATCTAAGCGCAACCACTCAAGCTAAGGGCTGGCTGTGTGAACGTGTGCGGACGTTTATGCAGACAAGGACGTGTGGCCAGTCCATCGTGTACGTCTTGCGGTTGCTGCGAGACACTTCAGCACCTGATATTGGAATGTGTTCCGCTTACAGTGCGCAGCGCACGCCTCTTGTTTCAAGCCGTCGCTACGCGACGGCTTCAAACAGATGCGATCTTGCGGTGGGCCCCTGCCCCCCAACGGGAAGGGATCCGATTTCACTTTTCTGACCACAATCTCCGCAGTCCTGCCCTCCAAGAATTATCTTATGTAGCGGAAGGTCCTATCCCCCGGTACTATATCCGATAGGTCCCTCAATATTGCTTCATGAGCAACATTGTCAAAAGCTTTATTTAGGTCGAGCCCCAGATAGCCTTGGTGCCCGTCCCATACCCAGGATCAGCCACGTCCTTTTTCAGCAGTATCATGACGTCCTGCGGGGACAAATTGGCCCTGAAGTCAATCATCCTTGCAGGCAGGAACTTCTTGTACTCTGCATACGCCTGAAGCCTGTTGAGGACCACGTAATCCATCAATTTGCCCAGGCAGCACGTGACCGAGATGGGGCGCAGATTCTCAATACAGAGCTTGTTCCCTGGCTTAGGAATAAATTCTAATCCTAGCATGCCTACACTGTGCCGGGATCTCCCTCGCCGCATAATACTTGTTCATCAAGTCCGTGAGCGTCCCCACTGACTTGAAATCCACGTTTTTCAGCATTTCATTAGTAACCCCGTCCGGACCCGCGGCCGATGTAGTACGGAGCTGCCCCATGGCAAACTCCACCTCAGCCACTGTGGAGTCCTCATCTAGTTCCGAATTTTCCTCCACCGAGTAATGCGGCAACAACCGCCTGTCCCGCCGTGTATGTAACGATCCCGGAGTTCCAGTATAAATTCTGCAATCGTGCCTTGATATTAATGGACTAATCTATCCATTTGTCCCCTTTGCGCCGACTTAGTTGCTGCCGATTCAAAAAGTGCCTCAACGACTGCCATGTCTTTTTCATCCGAATTGTCCATTCATCTGATCACAAATCTGTCCCCACTGCTTGCGCTGCAAGTCCAAAGTGTAAGTTTCGATTTCTCGTTGTAGCTTGACTATCCTCCTTCGGAGGACCCCATTATGATTTTGTTTCTTTCATCTCCTCAGGAGACTCGCATGCGCTTCCCACATGTAGAGTCCGCCGTAAACCCCCTCCTCCATCGGAACCTCTTCCGTGGTACCCTTTACATCCTGCTTCAGCGCCTTAATCCATGCATCCAGGTTCTCGATTTCTCCTTTCGCGGTGTCTGCCCTGGTTTTCTGAAATCTGACGCAATCTGTCACTGTAGGCCCCTTTACCTTGCCTTTATGCTTCGCAGCACTAAACACCGTGGACAGGATATAGTGGTCGCTTTCCAGTGCCTGCCCCGTGTTTATCCACTTGGCATCCCGGATACCCTTCAGAAATGTGAGGTCTGGAGAGGTATCAATGCTCACGCTGTTGCCTATCCTCGTATGATCTTGAGGGTTGTTTGAGAGCGTCCACCGCAGGTCCTGGGCTACCTGCCAAAGCCGATTGCCCTTTGGGCTGGCTCGGATGTAACACCACTTCGGATACGGCGCATTGAAATCCCCCACCACTATAGCTCAGCGCTAGGCGCTAGCCGTTGGGTCTTCATCAGGAGCTGTGCAAGCCCAAACCGTTATTTCTTGGAGGACCATATGCATAAACTACAAAGAGATTCTTATCATCCTTTCGCTTGGGCACAATCTCTAGCAGGACGTAGTCCTCCCTGCAGCCATCTGTGGTAGGCTGAAATGACGTGGTGTTGCGGTGGACTAACACGGCCGTGAAGACGCTCGATATGCCCCCTAGATCAATCCCTGGTGGTGTAAATGCCTTAAATCCCGGTAATTTCACGGAGTCACTAGCCTCTTGCAAAGCTGTAATGTGCGGCTTACGATCCAGATTTTGTAGCTGCAACTGCAGGTTGCCCCGCTTGCGCCGGAAGCCCCTGCAGTTCCACTGCCAAACCTCTATTTGACCCGCCGTGGTTGCGCAGTGGCTATGGTGTTGGGCTGCTGAGCACGAGGTCGCGGGATCGAATCCCGGCCATGGCGGCCGCATTTCGATGGGGGCGAAATGCGAAAACACCTGTGTGCTTAGATTTAGGTGCTGTTGCATCTGGGTTGCAAGCCCCAAGGGTAGCGTTGGCCTGGCGGCCTGGGGCACAACTGGAAGCATCCGAAGGTCCTGGCAAAGCATGAGTCGACTGCTAACAGAACAACTTGTTTATTCTAGCATTGCAAAAGAGAGGCCGGTCAGGTCGACCGATGTGGAGAGACGGGAGAGCACGTTACTCGACGGAAGAAATCGGAGCCTCTCTCGGCGTCCGGGGCAGCTGCTTTTATACTCTCGGAGTCGAGGGCAAGAAGGAACGGCTTGCGAGAGGTGCGCGTGGCGGCGGGGCACGGACACGCTGAGAGACACGTTGAGACAAGAAGTGACGCATCCGCCGGGCCGACGCCGGTCAGACCTCTTCGCTTCACAGTTGGGGAGCTCCTCTCCCCGGCTGCCGCGCTTTGACAAGCGTGGGCACCAACACACACACACACACACACACACACACACACACACACACACACACACACACACACACACACACACACGCACACGCACACGCACACACACACACACACGAAGACACGTGGCATTGAAACATGCCTGGACGCGCTTGGCAGGAAGCGTTGCGGCAGCGCTGAACGGGCCGAAATGTCCGCCGCTTTGAACGAAGCCCCGGCGTCCGTTGCATCCGCGCCGGCTATACCGCGCGTCGTAGGCGAAACGTAACAGTGCACGTTAAAGAACCCCAGGTGGTCTAAATTTCCGGAGTGCCCCACTACGGCGTGCCTCATAATCAGAAAGTGGTTTTGGCACGTAAAACCCCATAATTTAATTTTTTTAATAAACCTCTATTTTTGTTGGCGAGTAGCCATGATGAGGCACTAGGTTGAATAACATCGGCGCTTGGCCGACTACGGCAAGCAGTCGTGCCTTCAATAAAGTATAGAGCTGCTGAAACATGCCCATAACCTGGGTTTCGAAAGCCAGAAATTCGTTGCTGAAGGTGTCAAAACGCTCCTCGATTTTGTCTAGTCTGGCTTCCATCTTGCCAACCCGAGCCTCCAACCTATCCTGTCTTTCCTCCAGTTTCCCTACTCTGTCCGCAAGGATAGTCACGTCCGCCTTAAGACTAGTGACTTTAACCACCAGCTGCGGGCGTGTCCGCCGTCGACGCCTCTGCCTCCCTCTTTGCATTAGTTCCCCCATCTGCCGACAGGGTGTTGTGCATGCCCAGGCTCACGCCATCATACGGGCAGTCCGGAACAGAAGGTCTTTTTGAAAAAGAAAATGAAGGATACCTACGAGGTGAAACCCTTCCCGCGTAACGTCCATCCGCAGTACATGTTTGCAGGCGAAAGGCACGCGCCAGCTCGATGATTGACTTCGCTGCTAGATCTCCGGAAAAAGCGGCTTTCGTTGATGCAGCACAGTATGGCCACTCCGATAGCTTTGCGGCCGTAGTCGTTGATCATGGGGGACGAGTACTCAACTCAGCTTCCGTTAAGATGATGTCTGCCTCCGTAGCAGAGCAGGTAGCTATAGCTATAGCGATGAAGGACCCTTCGCGTCCTGATATATTCATTGACTCCAGGGCTGCCGTCCGGACCTTCGCCTCGAGGGTGGTCTCCAGGGAGGCTGCCGCTATTCTCAGCTCTGTGGTACAGTAGGCTGTCACACAATTACCTGGTTTCCGGCCCACATGTGCTTAGGAGTTCATCCGTCAGTTCCAAACGTCCACAAACTTGCCCATAACCGTGCGCGTGAAACCACGTGCCGCGGCGGCCCGGGCGGGTTCGCAGGCGGTTTCGCGGAGAGCTTCAGGGATCCACTTAGCACCTTTCACGAGGTTACGTCTCACTATCAACTGTCAAGACGGAGGTACCCCCTCCTGCATTCCAAGCTCACTAGACCTAATAATGTTCTGCAACGTCAAATAAGGAACACCGTTTCTTCATGTGCCAGTATTTCACTTATATTGACCTTTACCAAGCTGCTCCAAAACGCATGTTTACGGCTCTAAAATGGACAATTCATGCTGCAAATCTGCTCCGAAGTGCAAAATTTGCTGCTCGCTCCCAGAGGGGCTCCAAAGCATCTTTGGCGGCTTCCAGCCCTGTATTTTGTAGGCGTTTCAAATGCGTCTAAGCAGGAAAAGAAAGCTGCTTTATTAATTACAACTTCGCCATCATCATCAGCGGCAGCATATTTCTGTGTCCACTGCCGGACGAAGGCCTCTCCCTAATATCTTCAATTACTCCTGTCTTGCGCTAGCTGATTCCAAGTTGCGCCGGCAAATTTCCTAATTTAATCACTCCACATTGTTTTCTGAATTCTCCACCACGGCGCTTGCCTTCTCTTGACACCCATTCTGTAGCTCTAATGGTGCACCAGTTATCTACCCTACGCAATAGAAGGCCTGCTCAACTCCATTTGTATTTTGTGTTAGCGCTTTCACTATAATATCAGATTGTATTATTAGTCTTTCTGTTAACAACAGCATATTTTATTTACTGTAACCTCCCTATACGTACAGTCACGTGCAATATGACTTGCAGCGCCCCTTTTCGTGGTCGAAGGGGCTCCAGGGCTGCGCGGTGGCTCTGACATGCGAAATAGCGGCTTAATATTTATAAGTACCACTGATTGAAGCTGTGTTTAGGTCTGGAACTTACCCAGTGTCTGCGCAGCCGTACAGTCTTGGAGCCCCTTCGACCACTGGCACCGGTGTTGCAGGTCATATTGCACGTGACTCTAGCTATCTATATGTCTTACACACATAATTAGTACTTAACGCCTGGTTAACCCACACCTATAAAATGTTCTGAAGATCGGTCTTAACATAGCCCATATTCTTTCTAAATACAGCAGTGGGGGTCCAACTGCGCAAAAGTGGCGGTATTTGCGCCTTTTCACGGCAATGCAATCCGGACGCCCGATTTTTCGGACATGCCCGATAATTCGGACGCTTTCGCGGCACCATAATGGTACCCCACAGAGTCAGTGCATAAGAACGTCCGAAATTTTGGTTCCGGACTTTTTGCCATGACCGCAGGTCCGAGACGGCATTGATCGAAGCCACCATCGCCGCCATTTTTGATTAACTTGCTGCCTCGAACAGGCTCTGTCGCTTGCAAATCCGCTGACAGCCGTAGCCACCTCCGCGGCAACGCTAGGCCTGGCTACTTCGACGTTCGTTGCCAAGCTTCTTGCTGTTCGGTGTCGTGTTTTTCAGTAAAACGATTCGCTATTGTTACCTATGGCGCTGAGACCGCCTTTGTAATTGTCGCCAATGCCTTCGCGGCTCGGAAAGTACGACGCGTTACATAATTCCGGTTCCCAAAAGTCAGCTTTGCCTCAATAGAGTGGTGTTACGCGATGAAACATACCAAGAGAGAGGGGGGGGGGGGGGAGAGGTAGTTGTCACGGGACACAGTATGTATTCCTTAATTATACACGCGTGCACCCGCTGTCTCCTGTTGCATCACGAGCACCGATACGCCTAATAAGTGTACTGGTGAGCCTTCAGAGCTATTTTGGGCATGCCTGCGGCAGTTTGAGCCCTTGGGGGCGCAGTAAAACGTAGTGATTCGGTATCGGCGACAAAAGTTGCTGTTTTACGCCGAATCGACTCGTATCTATTTGTAGAGGCCGCACGACACACCGGAAGCCGACAAACCGCCTCACAACGAAAGTGAGTGCACGGGCCGATCGAACGTTGTTCTCCATCACCATCTTCGCGACACACCGTATGGAGGCATGTCACCTTGGCGCCGTTCATAGATGCATAGTCCCTTGTTGAGCTTCTAGCATTGCTATTGGGCATAATACACATCTTTTTCTATAGTGCGGTAAAACATATCAAAGAACATATGTCCTTTGGAATGCATATAAGACATTTGCCATCACTTGTCTTGTGCCTGACGGCGCAAATTTAGTTCTCGCTCATTTGTAATTTAATGTCTGTCTTGCGCCCAGGCGCATATGTTTGTTCTCGTTAGGATCCAAAATTTTATTCAGTTGTTTACAAAGTTAAGTCCCTTGCCTACCCCAATAAATATGTTTGCAACTTACTGTGCGTGGTGTACACCGTCTGTGGGAAGGCAAGCTTAATTGGTTGCTGTTGGCTTTGTGTCTTGCTTCACACATGAGCAGCCCTAGCTGATTGTACAGTGATAACAGGTTTCGGCAAATCGCTATATAATACCGCTGTACTACTCCAAATGTTCCAAAAAGACAAATTTTTCTGCTCCGCAACTGCTCCAAAATGCTTTGTTGCTGCTCCTAAACTGCTCCAGAACGACATTTTTCCTGCTCGAAAATTTCTCCACATCCTAAACTGGCTGAATCACCACTGATGTAGTCTCCGCGAATTTAATTATCTAACACGCATAACGTTTCTGAGTGCCTCTAGTTACAATACTAGCTACGGTGCGAAACAACGTAAGAGTGAACAGGCCAGCTCAGTATAGAAAAAAAATGAAAATGAAATAAAGAGCATAATTTGGATATCAAGAACGTAATTGTCATTATGTACTGCTCTTTACAAAAATAGGGCCTTTGAGTTTATTGCACTTGAAGGTACTGGTAAATATAACATATTTTTTTAAAAATTCAGATACTCCTAAGGCCCTCTCATGGCATTACGTACGGAGGTTAAAGAAAACATAATGTGTAGCCGTTAATAGCAACACTAATAATACAGCTTGACATATAACAAAAATCAGCATGCACGAAAAGAAACATAATAAAAAGCCGTAAACATTGAAATTCGAACATGATTATTATTGGCTAGTAAATAGAGTATTCAGCTTTTGTACAAATGGGTCACGGTGTATTATGTAGACAGCATCATGCGGCAAATTATTCCAATGACGTACGGCAAGAAATAGTGGTGAGTGATTGAGGAGGTTGGCAAACGCGAACTGAGGTTGAACTTTCAGATTGTGATCTAGGCGCGGAAAAATGCGATGGGCTGGCCGTACAAAAGAGGTCGCGAATGACAAGCGATTGTGATGAAGCTAGTGAGAGAGTGAAACTGTGCCAACAGCTTTCGTTTCTTGTAGGGGCCGACGATGGAACTTCACACTTTCGCGTTTAGACACCGTGCGTCAGTGTAGCCCACAGGCGGAACGTTTTCATCTTACCGGGGGGGGGGAGGGTCGACCAACCTGCCGGAACCCATGTGTATATATATATATATATATATATATATATATATATATATATATATATATATATATATTGTCACGTGGAGAGGCAAAACACTTTATTGGGCGAACCTGTGCCACAACGATAGCGGCGAACACGGTCGACGATCGTCGAAAAATTTGATCAGCGAGTCAAGCGCGTCGGCTTTTATACATTAGTCATCGAATGTTCCAGAGTTATCGCTGGGTCCCGCGTGCCTTCCACAAAGTTCTACATTATTCGCGTCGCGCACACATTCAATCAGATTACACAAGGTTCGGTCACAGACAGCGGATGGAAGCATCGATAACATTCCAGAAATTTCCGATAGATGCAGGCGCGTCCTGCGCTGTGCTAAAACATTTGTTAGGCGGTGAAACGTGTCGCCCGATAAAGACAAACAAGTACACGTGTAAATACAACCCTCCTAAAAAGCATCGACCCGATGCTGCAAACGAAAGTAATAAAGAAAAAGACTCGTAGCAAGGAGAACAACAAAATAAGGAAGTTCGTCAGCGTCCGTAAAATGGTTTAAGACGCACCACGTGGACCACTTCAGGTCGTGCGCGGCGCCGCTGTGAGTGCGAAATGCCGTCTGGCACGACCTCATAGTCCAGTGCGCCAATACGTCGAATGACCTTGTAGGGTACGAAATAGCGTCGCAAAAGTTCCTCGCTCAGTCCTCCTCGGCGTATCGGGGTCCAAACCCAAACACGGTCGCCGGGCTGGTACTCGAAGAAGCGTCGTCGGAGGTTGTAGTGTCGGGGTAAGCTGCTGGTTCTTTATCCGTAGGCGGGCGAGCTGTCGGGCTTCTTCGGCGCGCTGGAGATAGGTAGCGACGTCAACATTCTCTTCGTCAGTGACGTGCGGCAGCATGGCGCCGAGCGTCGTCGTCGGGTTGCTGCCGTAAACCAACTTGAACGGCGTGATCTGTGTTGTTTCTTGCTGCGTGTTGTAAGCGAAGGTTACATATGGCAGAACGGCGTCTCACCTCTTGTGCTCGACGTCGACGTACATTGCTAGCATGTGGGCGAGGGTCTTGTTCAGGTGCTCCGCGAGACCATTCGTATGTGGGTGGTAGGCAGTTGTCCTCGTTTGGCTTGTCTGGCTGTATTGCAGAATGGCTTAGGTGAGCTCTGCTCTAAAAGCCGTTCCTCTGTCGGTGATGAGGACTTCTGGAGCACCATGTCGCAGCAGGATGTTCTCGACGAAAAATTTCGCCACTTCGGCTGCGCTGCCTTTCGGTAGAGCTTTAGTTTCAGCGAAGTGGGTGAGATAGTCCGTCGCCACGACGATCCACTTATTTCCGGAAGTTGATGTCGGAAACGGTCCTAGCAAGTCCATCCCGATCTGCTGAAAATGTCGGTAAGGAGGCTTGATCAGCTGTAGTAATCCCGCTGGCCTTGTCGGTGCTGTCTTGCGTCGCTGACAGTCTCGACATGTCTTGACTTAACGGACGACATCGGCGGTTAGGTGCGGCCAGTATTACCTTTCTTGTATCCTCGATAGCGTCCGGGAGAAACCGAGGTGCCCAGTGGTCGGATCGTCATGTAGGGCGTGCAGTACTTCTGGACGCAGCGCCGACGGCACAACAAGAAGGTAGTTGGCGCGGACTGGTGAGAAGTTCTTCTTCACGAGCAGGTTGTTTTGAAGCGTGAACGAAGGCAATCCGCGCTTAAATGCCCTAGGGACAACGTCGGTGTGCCCTTCCAAATAATCGACGAGGCCTTTCAGCTCCGGGTCCGCTCGTTGCTGCTCAGCGAAGCCTTCCGCGCTTATTATTCCAAGGAAGGCGCCGTCATCCTCGTCATCTTGCGCCGGCGGGTCAATGGGGGCGCGTGACAGGCAATCGGCATCTGAGTGTTTTCGCCCCGACTTGTACGTTACAGTGATGTCGTATTCTTGTAGTCTGAGGCGCCACCGCTCCAGCCGTCCTGAAGGGTCCTTTAAGTTAGCTAGCCAACACATGAATGGCGTCCCATATAGGCAAGGGCGGAATTTTGCTGTAGCCCAAATGATGGCGAGGCATTCCTTTTCAGTCGTAGAAGAATTGCCTTCCGCTTTTGACAGCGACCGGCTAGCATAAAATATCACCCGTTCAAGTCCGTCTTTCCTCTGGACTAGGACGGCACCGAGGCCTAGGCTACTGGCGTCAGTGTGGATTTCGGTATCGGCGTCCTCGTCGAAGTGTGCAAGTACCGGCGGCGACTGCATGCGTCGTTTGAGTTCTTGAAATGCATCGGCCTGCGGCGTTTCTCACTTGAACTCGACATCACACTTGGTTAGATGCGTTGGCGGCTCCGCGATGCGTGAAAAGTCCTTGACAACGCGCCTGTAGTAGGCACACATGCCAAGGAATCTACGCACTGCCTTCTTGTCGATGGGCTGCGGGAACTTTGCGATGGCAGCTGTCTTCTGCGGGTCGTGGCGGACTACAGATGTGCTTATAACGTGGCCTAGAAACAGAAGCTCCTCGTAAGCGAAGTGGCACTTTTACGGCTTCAGAGTAAGCCCTGATGTCCTGATGGCCTCTAGTTCTGTTTCAAGCCGCCTAAGGTGATCGTCGAAATTTACGGCGAAGACAACGACGTCATCCAAGTAAACGAGACAGGTCTGCCACTTCAATCCTGCTAACACTGTGTCCATCACGCGCTGGAACGTTGCAGGCGCCGAGCACAGTCCAAATGGCATAACCTTGAACTCGTAGAGGCCGTCTGGGGTGATGAAGGCGGTCTTTTCGCGATCTCTTTCGTCGACTTCTATTTGGCAATAGCCAGACTCGAGGTCCATCGACGAGAACTATTTAGCGTTGCAGAGTCGATCCAATGCGTCGTTTATCCGTGGGAGGGAGTATACCTCTTTCTTCGTGATCTTGTTCAGTCGACGATAATCGACGCAGAAGCGTAGGGTTCCGTCCTTTTTCTTCACCAGGACTACAGGCGATGCCCACGGGCTTTTGCACGGCTGGATGACGTCGCGCCGCATTTCGCCGACTTGTTGCCTAATAGTTTCACGTTCTCGCGTCGAAACTCGGTAAGGGCTCTGGCGGAGTGGTCGAGCGCACCCTTCGGTTATTATGCGATACTTTGCAACTGGTGTTTGTCGAATCCTCGATGTCGTCAAAAAGCAGTCTTTGTATCGTCGGAGAAGACTTCTGATCTGTTGCTACTTACTCATAGGAAGACTTGGATTTACGTCGAAGTCTGGTTCGGGGAATATGCTCATCGGGGTAGATGCGGCAGAATCCGAGAGGACAAAGGCATTGCTGGTTTGCACAATTTCCTCGATGTGCGCGAGTCGTGCTCATGTTGATGTGCTTGAACTCTTGGCTGAAGTTGGCTAGCATAACTTCCGCTTTCCTTCCGTGGAGTCGAGTGATCCCCCTTGCGACGCAAATTTCACGGTCGAGCAGTAGATGTTGGTCGCCCGCGATGACGCCTTCTACATCAGCGGGTGTTTAGGTGCCGACGGAAATAATAATGCTGGAGCGCGGCGGGACGCTCACTTGATCTTCGAGCAAACTCAAGGCGTGGTGACTACAAGAGCTCTCCGGCGGTATCGCTTGATCTTCCGACAGCGTTATCGATTTTGACTTCATGTCTATGACTGCGCTGTTTTGGTTCAGGAAGTCCATGCCGAGAATGACCTCTTGTGAACACTGTTGGAGGATAACGATGGTGGCAGGGTAAGTCCGGTCATCAACGGTAATTCTTGCCGTGCAGATTCCAGTCGGCGTAATAAGGTGTCCTCCAGCAGTTCGAATTTGAGGGCCTTCCCATGCAGTCTTAACCTTCTTCAACTGGGCGGTGATGTGTCCACTCATGACGGAGTAATCAGCCCCTGTGTCCACTAAGGCGGTAACGGCGTGGCCGTCGAGAAGCACGTCGAGGTCGGTGGTTCTTTGTCTGGCGTTGCAGTTAAGTCTTGGCGTCGGATCACGGCTGCGTCGTGTTGAACTGAAGCTGGAACGTCGCGTCATCAAGTTGTCTTTAGTGGGCGTATTATTTGCTTCCAGACTACGTCGTGATCGCGGCGTTTCGTTGACATGTCGTCTAGACAGGACTTTCGGCGTATTCGTCGGCGGCGGAGGATCTTCGTCAGTTCGACGAACAGCAACCGCACCTCCGTCGGTTGCTGCTTTTAGTTTTCCGGATATGGGCTCGCAGAGCGGCCCCGTGCTGGGCCAGAGTATTGACGGCGCTGCGGCGACAGGTAGCGGACTCGTGACTGCGACCGGGATGGTCGTCGAGGGCTCCACTGAGTAGCGGCGAGGTAGTCGGTGATGTCACGAGGACGTTCACCTTCCCCAGGGCGCGGTGCGTTGACGGCGAACCCTCACAATCCCAGGTGGCGGTATGGGCATCGGCGGTGGACATGGCCGGCTTCGCCGGAGTGGTAGCAGAGCGGCGGGTGGTCAGGAGCGCGCCAAACGTCTGTCTTCCTCGGGTAGCTGCGCTGTGCGACGGGCGAACGTGCTGGCGGCGGCGGCGGTGGTCGACGGAATGTCGGCGCTACAGGGCCCTGGCGCGGTCGTGGAGGGGGACCTTGACGGCGGGCGACGGCGGCGTACGTCATCGCTTCTGGCTGGGGCTGCGATGATTGTGGTTGCACCTCGGGAACTCCGAGCGATCGCTGGACTTCTTCTTTGACAATCTCGGAGTTTGAGGCCACTTGAGGTTGCGATGCAAAAAATTAAAATTAAATTATGGGTTTTTACGTGCCAAAACCACTTTCTGATTATGAGGCACGCCGTAGTGGAGGACTCCGGAAATTTCGACCTCCTGAGGTTCTTTAACGTGCACCTAAATCTAAGCACACGGGTATTTTCGCATTTCGCCTCCATCGGAATGCGGCCGCCGTGGCCGGGATTCGATCCCGCGACCTCGTGCTCAGCAGCCCAACATCATAGCCACTGTAGGTTGCGATGAAGGGAAGATCCTTTGAAGCTCCTCTCGTACGACTGACCTGATGGTCTCGCGCTGGTCCTCGGTGGCCATTGATTGAACTCCGGCGTAGCTTGTTCGCTTGGTGCGGCGGTCGAATTGCGGGTTCCGCAATTCCAGTGTCTTCTCGATGCTCGTCGCCTCACGAAGAAACTCGTCAGCGGTCTTCGGTGGGGTTCTTACCATTCCGGCGAAAAGTTCCTCCTTTACACCACGCATCAGTAGGCGGACTTTCTTCTCCTCGGACATTTCCGGGTCGGTGTGGCGGAACAGACGGCTCACTTCCTCAGTGAAGATCACGATCGTCTCATCCGGCAGCTGCGCTCTGGTGTCCAGTAGAGCTTGGGCTAGCTCTTTTCGCATGACGCTTGTAAATGCTTGCAGGAAGCCGCTTCGGAACAGGTGCCACGTCGTCAAGGTGGCTTCTCGATTCTCGAACCACGTCCTGGCGGCGTCCTCCAATGCAAAATAGACATTTCGCAGCTTGTCGTCGCTTTCCCAGCTGTTAAACGTAACGACCCTCTCATACGTCTCCAGCCAGCTTGCCGGGTCCTCAAATGTGGAACCGCGGAACGTCGGTAGTTCCCTGGGCTGCTGAAGAAATAATGGGCCGTTGAGGCTGCCGTTGGGGATGTCTTTTTGGTCGTTTCTGGATGATCTTCTTGGACTGTCTTCTTGTTCGTATCTGGTAGAAGACCCTGTTCCAGGGGTAGCTGCTGTAGCCGGTGGCTTGCTCGGTGTTCCGGGACGACGTTGGTGTTGTCTTTGCTGTCCGGGCTTTGATTACGGCTTGTCGGGGGCGTACGGTACATGAACGTAAAACACCTCCACCAGATGTCACGTGGTGGTGACGTTGAAAAAAACAGTAGCATTACTCTGAACGACAAAACTAACTTTTATTGGGCGAGCCTGTGCCCACAACACAGGCTATACTTATAGCACAACGATAGCGGCGAACACGGTCGGCGATCGTCGAAAATCTGATCAGCGGGTCAAGCGCGCCCGCTTTTATGCATCAGTCGTCGAATGTTTCAGAGTAATCGCTGGGACCTGCGTGCCTTCTACAAAGTTCTACATTATGCGCGTCGGACACACATGCGATCAGATTACACAAGGTTCGGTCACAGACAGCGGATGGAAGCATCGATAACATTCCAGAAACTTCCGATACATGCAGGCGCGTCCTGCGCTGTACGGTAACATTTGTTAGGCGGTGAAACGTGTCGCCCGATAAAGAAAAACAAGTACACGTGTCAATATATCGCAGTGTTTACTTTTCCGTCGGAAAAAGTTAGTGCGCATTGAGTACGTCGCTGAAAATACCCCAGTTAGATGTCCCTTTGGGGTGCCTACAAATGCCTCATTGACACTTTGATAATTATGATAGTACGTCTCGAGTTAGATAATTGTTCACAATTACCTAATTAAATATCTGTAACGAAAAAATATTGGCAGCTACTCCATTGGTCTGGAAACAATATGCACTAGGTTTTCTTCGAGTAACACATTGCTCTTTTTAATCTTGGTGCGTGATAATTACTTGGGACACCCTGTATATATTTATGACCTCTGCATGCAAGTGATGAAGTTTCCATTCCCAATAAATGTTGTATATTATTAGAGTATCTTTTCTAATGATTGTTTAGCTTTGCCTACTAGAAAGAGAAGCGATACTGAGATACGTATCATTCACGTGCATTTCGCACGCCGTTGATAAAAGACTCTGCCGAAGGGGTCACTAAAGTCTACACGTTTCTTTTTCAGGGTCAAAAAAAGCACGTAAATCATTTTGAAGCGAGGTGAACATACAGCAACTTATTCAACGTCTAGGCATAAGCTATCCATACCTTTAGAAATAATTGTTTATTGGCTACCTCGTTCACTTTAAAAGTAGAATAAACCTTTTCCTGTGCATATATTTAAATATATTGTGTATGTGCATGGTGTTTACAGTGGAAATTTAAAATAATGTTGAAGTGAGAAAATACGGAGGGGGCAGCCGCCGCTGGTGCTTCTAATGCGCGTGTTCTCCTATTGTCAGGCTTTGCAGAAATAAAGCAAAGTATCAAATAAAATCCGTGCACGTCGGCGCCAACAGTGATGCAGTAAGCTATTAGTCACAATATAATTTTAAGTGAAAAGGTCGAGGCAGGTCAAAAGAAACCTCAAATGATGTGGATGACAAAACTGGCAATGACACGTTAGGTGGGGGTAGGCTTCCGCATCGCCGGGGGGGAGGGGCATGCGTACTCTAACAATGCGTACTCTAACAAAACAAAATGCATGCGTACTCTACCAATGACCGCACATAAGTGAAATACAGTTATTCTCTTAAGTTAGATGAAAGTTCGCTGAACTTTCGTCTTCAGAAACCCAAACCACGTGCAGCCTTAACATTTATGTGGTGAACGTGCCTAGTCCACCTCAAATCACTCGTTAAGTAAACTCCTAGATAGTTATATTCCATGGCCGTGCCTAAACCAGTGTTATTTACGGTATATGTATTCAAATGGTATGAACGTCTTCTTGTAAAGGTTACGTGAACGCACTTTTCAGCATTCAACGACGTTTCTGAATGGGCACACCAGGATGCTATTACATTCAAATCATGCTGCAGGTATTCGGAATCACGTTCATTCTCTATAGTCCGGTAAACTGCATAGTCATCCACGAACATTCTGAACGAAGATTTGAGGCCAATAGTAATATCGTTTATATACAACAGAAACAAAGAAGGCTCAGAACTAAGCCCTAAGGAACTCCTGAGGTTACGGGAACATATCCGGAAGAACAACTGTTGAGAACGACCGACTGCTGTCTTAGAGAGAGATATCTTGGCTATCCATGCAATAACAGATTCGTTTAGTTTATAGCCCTGTAATTTACTAACAAG
The DNA here is from genome assembly GCF_050947875.1 of Dermacentor variabilis. NCBI lineage: Eukaryota > Metazoa > Arthropoda > Arachnida > Ixodida > Ixodidae > Dermacentor > Dermacentor variabilis. The sequence continues at coordinate 201,243,025 of NC_134569.1, read as the reverse complement.
AAGGACATGAGGAACAACAGCGAATACTTTTTTGAAGTCCAAGAAAATACAGTCAACTACTTTACGCTTATCTATTGCTAGAGCCAAATCATGCGTGAACTCAACAAGCTGAGTTGAGCAAGAAAAACCTTGTGGAAATCCGCGTCCACTGGTATGCAGAAGGTCATACTTAACCAAATGTGTCATTATACAGCTATAAAGGACATTTGGACAGTTGATAACCATAACGGTAAGCGGCTGCGCAACTCTAGGCGTTGCAAGATTTTGGAGGACGATCTCGCCGCTGCCACCAGCTGAAGGGGTTGAAGGTCGTAGAGAGGAACTTGGGAGGAACTAGGCGTACAGTGTTTATTTACAGTATTTACATTTTAAACAAGAGATACATTTACACAGTCTAGCGTGGCTCCCAAATGGCGCCCGCAAAACGAAGCATACATCATCATCATCATCATCATCATCAGCCTGGTTACGCCCACTGCAGAGCAAAGGCCTCTCCCATACTTCTCCAACAACCCCGGTTATGTACTAATTGTGGCCATGTCGTCCCTGCAAACTTCTTAATCTCATCCGCCCACCTAGCTTTCTGCCGCCCCCTGCTACGCTTCCCTTCCCTTGGAATCCAGTCCGCAACACTTAATGACCATCGGTTATCTTCCCTCCTCATTACATGTCCTGCCCATGCCCATTGATTTTTCTTGATTTCAACTAAGATGTCACTAACTCGCGTTTGTTCCCTCACCCAATCTGTTCTTTTCTTATCCCTTAACGTTACACCCATCATTCTTCTTTCCATAGCTCGTTGCGTCGTCCTGAATTTAAGTAGAACCCTTCTCGCAAGCCTCCAGGTTGTTGTCCCGTAGGTGAGTACTGGTCAGACATAGCTATTATACACTTTTCTCTTGAGGGATAATGGCAACCTGCTGTTCATGACCTGAGAATGCCTGCCAAACGCACCCCAGCCCATTCTTATTCTTCTGATTATTTCCGTCTCATGATCCGGGTCCGCCGTCACTAACTGCCCTAAGTAGATGTATTCCCTTACCACATCCAGTGTCTCGCTACCTGTTGTGTATAAATTGCTGTCCTCTTCCGAGACTGTTAAACATTACTTTAGTTTTCTGCAGATTAATTTTTAGACCCGCTGTTCTGCGTTGCCTCTCCAGATCATTGAGCATGCATTGCAATTGGTCTCCTGAGTTACTAAGCAAGGCAATATCATCAGCGAATCGCAAGTTACTAAGGTATTCTCCATTAACTTTTATCCCCAATTCTTCCCAATCCAGGTCCCTGAATACCTCCTGTAAACATGCTGTGAATAACATTGGAGAGATCGTGTCTCCGTGCCTGACGCCTTTCTTTCTTGGGATTTTGTTGCTTCCTTTATGGAGGACTACGGTGGCTGTGGAGCAGCTATAAATATATTTCAGTATTTTTACATATGGCTCCTCTACACCCTGATTCCGTAATGCCTGCATGAATGCTGAGGTTTCAACGGAATCAAACGCTTTCTCGTAATCAATGAAAGCTATACATACATTTCTCTATCACCTGATTGATAGTGTGAATATGGTCTATTGTTGAGTAGCCTTTGCGGAATCCTGCCTGGTCCTTTGCTTGACAGAAGTCTAAGGTGTCCCTGATTCTGTTCGCGATTACCTTAGTAAACAGTTTGTTGGCAACTGACAGTAAGCTGATCGGTCTATAATTTTTCAAGTCTTTGGCGTCCCCTTTCTTATGGATTAGGATTATGTTAGCGTTCTTCCGAGATTCCGGTACGCTCGAGGTCATGAGGCATTGCGTATACAGGGTGGCCAGTTTCTCTAGAACAATCTGCCCACCATCCTTCAATAAATCTGCTGTTACCTGATCCTCCCCAGCTGCCTTCCCCCTTTGCATAGTTCCCAAGGCTTTCTTTACTTCTTCCGGCGTTACCTGTGGGATTTCGAATTCGTCTAAACTATTCTCTCTTCCATTATCGTTGTGGGTGCCACTGGTACTGTGTAAATCTCTATGGAGTTGCTCAACCACTTGAACTCTCTCATGCATATTAGCAATGATATTGCCGGCTTTGTCTTTTAACACATGCATCTGATTCTTGCCAATTCCTAGTTTCTTCTTCACTGCTTTTAGGCTTCCTCCGTTCCTGAGGACATGTTCAATTCTATCCGTATTATACTTCCTTATGTCAGCTGTCTTACGCTTGTTGATTAGCTTAGAAAGTTCTGCCAGTTCTATTCTAGCTGTAGGGTTAGAGGCTTGGCGTTTCTTGATCAGATCTTTCGTCTCCTGCGATAGCTTACTGGTATCCTGTCTAACGGAGTTACCACCGACTTCTGTTGTACGCTCCTTAATTATGCCCACAAGCTTGTCGTTCGTTGCTTCAACACTAAGGTCCCCTTCCTGAGTTAAAGCCGAATACATGTTCTGTAGCTTAATCTGGAATTCTTCTATTTTCCCTCTTACCGCTAACTCATTGATACGTACAGCATACAGCATACGAGCACACAGCTCCCGAGTACGATCACAGAGCACGATGACGAGCGCACTCTAGCAGCCTACAACAGCTGCTTATAAACACTTCATTGGTCCCTAGTTCCCTAGGTGCGGGAAATGGCTGTCCAATCGGATTCTCCATAGTCATTGGGACGTAGTCGACACGACTTGGAGGAGGAGGGCTCACGCACTTTGGATTCCCAGAAACCGAGTTGAGCGCGTCCCCGTAGCCAGGTGGTCACGCCTGACCCCAGCTGGCGTCTCTAAATTCCAGACCTGCCTTTCTCCTGTAGTAGCCAGTAGTGTCGGCAGACTGACGAATCCTGGGGCCCACGCACCGCAAAGCACCCTTTTTGGGGGGTAGCTCTTCTTGCTGCCGAGAAAGACCATGAAGACCCGGCAAATCAACAAACAATACATTGGGCGCCAAACGTGGCCCGCCCTGCTGCAGTCACCGATTCTCCGAACCAGGCGCCTGGTGGATTGACGCTGCCGTAGTCCGCAGTTCTCTGAAGTAAGTTCATGGTTGGTTAGCGCTGTCCTCGCTGGTTCTCTGAAGGCGCCACCACCGCGGGTCGATCGAAGCACGTGCAGTGGGCTGAAATAGTTTTGCAGCGCAGTACCCTTGCAGGCGACTTCAATGCCAAGGTAGGCAAGAAGCAGGCTGGAGACAAGGCAGTGGGGGAATATGGCATAGGCACTAGGAATAGCAGGGGAGAGTTATTAGTAGACTTTGCAGAGCAGAATAAGATGCGGATAATGAATACCTTCTTCCGCAAGCGGGCTAGCCGAAAGTGACCGTGGAGGAGTCCGAATGACGAGACTAAAAATGAAATAGACCTTATACCCTGCGCTAACCCTGGCATCATACACGATGTGGACGTGCTCGGCAAGGTGCTCTGCAGTGACCATAGGATGGTAAGAACTCGAATTAGCCTAGACCTGAGGAGGGAACGGAAGAAACTGGTACATAAGAAGCCGATCAATGAGTTAGCGGTAAGAGGGAAAATAGAGGAATTCCAGAGCAAGCTACAGAACAGGTATTCGGCTTTAACTCAGGAAGAGGACCTTAGTGTTGAAGCAATGAACGACAATCTTATGGGCATCATTAAGGAGTCTGCAATAGAAGTCGGTGGCAACTACGTTAGACAGGATACCAGTAAGCTATCGCAGGAGACGAAAGATCTGATCAAGAAACGCCAATGTATGAAAACCTCTAATCCTACAGCTAGAAGTGAACTGGCACATCTTGGGAAGTTAATCAACAAGCGTAAGACAGGTGACATAAGGAAGTATAATATCGATAGAATTGAACATGCTCTCAACAATGGAGCAAGCCTAAAAGCAGTGAAGAAGAAACTAGGAATAGCCAAGAATCAGATGTATTCGTTAAGAAACAAAACCGGCAATATCATTACTAATATGGATGAGATCGTTCAAGTGGCTGAGGAGTTCTATAGAGACTTATACAGTACTAGCGGCACCCACGACGTTAATGGAATTGAGAATAGTCTAGAGGAATTCGAAATCCCACAGGTAACGCCGGAAGAAGTAAAGAAAGCCTTGGGAGCTATGCAAAGGGGGAAGGCAGCTGGGGAGGATCAGGTAACAGCAGATTTATAGAAGGATGGTGGGCAGATTGTTCTAGAGAAACTTGCCACCCTGTATACGCAATACCTCATGACCTCGAGCGTACCGGAATCTTGGAAGAACGCTAACATAACCTAATCCATAAGTAAGGGGACGCCAAAGACTTGAAAAATTATAGACCGATCAGCTTACTGTCAGTTGCCAACAAACTATTTACTAAGGTAATCGCGAACAGAATCAGGGACACCTTAGACTTCTGTCAAGCAAAGGACCAGGCAGGATTCCGCAAAGGCTACTCAACAATAGACCATATTCA